>NC_142957.1:1059019-1104019 GCF_046866305.1 Octopus bimaculoides
AAAGAACGAAAGAAAAGACCAAATAAATGAGTCGTTAAAAAATATTTAGAATTTCACTTCAGAATTAGAAATTTACTGGAAACTAAAAATAGTGTATAATTAGATAAATATTTTTATTTCTTTAATTTCCAACAAATAGTTTTTTTCCGTAGTTGTAACTGGAACATATTTTATACTAGCAGAAATACCCGGCGTTGCCCGGGTTAAAGAGAATAATGAAATCTAAAAACGCCGTCTAGACTACGCATCATCTTTATATATAGAGATGTATATACACACACGCACCCAAACACACGTATATATACGTATATCAATATAAATATATGAAAGTCAATGAAGTTTCGTAAAAGAAGGTGATCATGTACATACTTTCTTGCTGTTGTGATTATAACACCTCGTTGTAAACAATGTTCCTTCTTTTCCCTTGTGGAGCATATACAAATAGGTTTTTTTTGCTGCCCACTCTTGAGCAGCCAACATACAGTTGTCCATGTGAGAAGCAGGGCTCTTCCAAGAGAAGACCAGCTACATACAGTGTTTGACCCTGAGATTTGTTTATGGATATGGAAAAAGTCACACGAAGGGGGAATTGGAGTCTTCTGAATGTAAAAGGAATGTCTGCTCCTGATGGAGTAAGAGGAATTCTTGGAATAAAGACATCATCCCCTTTTGCACATCCAGAAAGAATGGTAGCCTCGATAACGTGTGACATCATTTTCTAAATAATGCTCATCTGTTATGTTCGGGTTAAAATTTCATCAACATCAAAAATATATGAATTTTCATGGGAGTTATGGCCGTTATGCAAAGAATATAATTTCCAAATTTCATAAAGATCCATTCAGTACTTTTGACGTAGTTTTGGATAAGAAAACAAATGACTAATGTGTGTGTTTGTGTGCATGTGTATGTGTGTGGGATGGGTGTATATATGTATAGATATCTGTATGCATGTATATATGTATATATGTGTACATATTACATGTACATCTATATATATATATATACATCTACACAAATGTATACATATACATGTATGCATATAGATCTATATATATATATATATATACATATACGTGTACATATACATGTATATGTATACATATACATCTCTATCTCTCTCTCTTTCTCTCTCTCTCTCTTTCTCTCTCTCTCTTTTTCTCTCTCTCTCTCTTTCTCTCTCTCTCTCTCTCTCTTTCTCTCTCTCTATATCTATACATATACGTGTACATATACATCTATATGTATACTTATACATCTCTCTCTCTCTCTCTTTCTTTCTCTCTGAAAGTATCTGCCATTACATTATCGAAATGGTGTACATATACATGCATATGTATACATATACATGTATATGTATACATATACATGTATATGTATACATATACATCTCTCTCTCTCTCTCTCTCTCTCTCTCTCTCTCTCTCTCTCTCTCTCTTTCCGTCTCTCTCTTTCTCTCTTTCCCTCTCTGTGAAAGTATCTGTCATTACAGTATCGAAATGTGATTGTTTCAGTTAGTGGAATAGTTTCATTTTTAAAGTGAAAGTATTTGACATGAGTGTTTTTGTTTCACTTTTGACACGTAATACTTAAATAGTGGAGGAGATATTATGTTGCCGTGTGCTCGAACTCTGCAAGAAGTTAAAAAACTTTTTTGACTAAAACACAACTGGATCCCTAAGTAAGGCATGTGTAAAATTTGAATGAAATTGGTTGAGTAGTTCTCGAGTTTTAGGGATTCACAGAGACGGACAGACAGACAGACAGACAGACATACAGACAGACAGACACACATTCTCATTTTTATATATATAGATTCTGTAAATGGAAATGAAATGTTTTACTTGTAATTTAAGGCTTGTAAAATGTTTTAAAAGTTTCTAGTCTATAAAATACTGCCGGAACATAAAACAATTTATCATAGAGATATATTTAGGTTTGAAATAGCTCTAATAAATGTTTTGCTATATGAATGTGTTAGTATATTGTTAATTACAGTAATTATCAATTAATATTCACTTAATTCAAAGTGTTTCGATTTCAGCATGAAGATTTTCAGTCTCTTGAATGTTCAGAATATTTAAACAGCAGAGAGATATTTGTAACTTCTGCAACGGTCGCTACACAATTATGAAATACCAGGACGAAGATTATAAACGTGTAGGTGTTACTTTGTCCTCTGCGTGTATCTTTGTTTAAACATCTGTATGTGTAAGTATGTATGTTGTAATGTCATGGTATATGATGTATGTGTGTATATGTGTATGTATGTTGTAGTTTGAATGTATGTTTCATTAAATGTATATGTGTATATATTGTAGCGTGTGTGTTAGCGAGTAGACTGAGACTACCTGTCTCAAATAACCACACACTGAACAATATCTCTCCGGCAACTCCTATTCATTGCTACATTCTTTCTCTCTCTCTATACGTCATCACCAACGTGGCCACCACCACTATCGCTAAAATCAGTCCACCTGTTTCTATACAAACGTTTTATCTTTGTAAACAAATCTTTTTTTTACACACACACACACGCACAGATGTATATGTACGTATATATGCATATATATATATATATATATATATATATATATATATATATATATATATATATAATTATTACAAATTAAAAGGGTAAAGATTTATCAATTTATTAATTTATTAATAAATCAACAATTAATAATTGTTACCAAGCCCTTCGGTATGTAAGCACCATTATCGGTGGAGAACTTATTTAAAAGTTCCTATACATTTATAAACATAATTAAGGGATCAGCAAGCATTTGCTTCACCATATACCGAAGTTCAGAAATAGCAGCTAAAAAAGCTGAGACTCAAACAGATAGCATTACTTGTAACTCACAAAGGCAAAACAAGAAGAAAAAACAATGAAAACTAACCATTTAAAGTTAATCATAGACGCGTTTCTGGATTATGAATGATAATAATCAATTTCCGTCATCGGTATGATATTCCAGTAGTACATTCGACTATGCTAGCAAACCGCGCAAGTATGAACGAGTGAACATCATGCCTCGACACAGCCTGAAAGCATAACCGAACCTACCTCGGCCATCCAGTCCACTATTCCTCCTCAAGAAATTACCATGTGCGTTACAAACAATACCGCAGAAACTTTGCGTTTACTATCAGGGAGTGAATAATTATTACAAATTAAAAGGGTAAAGCTTTATCAATTTATTAATTTATTAATAAATCAACAATTAATAATTTTTACCAAGCCCTTCGGTATGTAAGCACCATTATCGGTGGAGAACTTATTTAAAAGTTTTTTAGCTGCTATTTCTGAACTTCGGTATATGGTGAAGCAAATGCTTGCTGATCCCTTAATTATGTTTATAAATATATATATATATATATATATATATATATATATACATTTGAAATTTATAGAAAAAATAAATAAAATCAGGTGTAGGAATAATAAGCAAGTGTATTAATTTGCCATTCAGAAAAAATACATGTGTATGTGTGTGTGTGTGTGTGTGTGTGTGTGTGTGTATGCTTATGTTTGTGCGTGTGTGTATGCATATGTTTCTGAGTTTTTTGTTTTCTCTTTATCACCGCTTAACAATCGGCATTCGTGTGTGGACACCTCGTAACTTAGCGGTTCGGCAAAATAGACCGAAAGAACACGTTCTATTTTTTTTTTCTTTTTACCTAAAACAAAAAAGTTCTAAGGTCGATTTGTTCGATTAAAATACTTCAAGGTTGTACTCCAGCATGGCCGCACTGAAATAAGTGAAGCAAGTAAACGAACACAAGAATACACACATACACACGCATACACACACACATACACACACATCCCTTTTCGGTTGAGTTGTGGTTACGGTGAATATTGTATACACTAAGCCCATTATTGTTATTAATATTATTCTGGTCATTCGTCTGTCTTTACGTTCTGAGTTCAAATTCCACCGAGGTCGACTTTACTTTTCCTCCTTTCGGAGTCGATAAATTAAGTACCAGTTGCGTACTTGGGTCGATCTAATCGACTGGTCCCCTCTCCGAAAAATTTCCAGCCTTGTGCCTAGAGTAGACAAGAAAAAATATTATTCTGGTGATGTAATACGGCGACCTGACAGAATCGTTAGCACACCGGACAAAACGCTTACACGCATTTCGTCCGTCTTTACGTTTTGTGTTCAAATCCCACTGATATTGACATTGTCTTTCATCTTCTTGAGAGTCGATAAGATAAAAATCCCCTGAGATCTGGTGTCGAAATAATCGATATAGCCCCCTCCCTAAGCCTATTGGCTTTCTACCAAAATTTGAAATTCTTATTAAAATGAAGGTGGAAACCTGGGAGAATCTTCACCGTAACAAGATGCTTATGGCATCTCTTCTTGATCTTTACGTTCTGAGTTCAAATTCTGCTGAGGTCACCTTACCTTTCATCTTCCCGAGGTCAATAGAATAGGTACCTGTTGTATACTGAAGTAGATGATATAAACTTTCTGCTTTCCACCCAAATTGTAGGCCTTGTGCCTAGAGTAGAAAGGATTGTTATTTAATGAGTCGGACAAAATGATTAACAACAATTCTTCCGGCTCATTACGTTCTGAGTTCAAATGCAACCAAGGTCCACTTTGTCCGCTATCCTTTAAGGGTCAATGAATTAAGAATCAGTCAAATCCTGGGGGTCGATGTAATCGATTTTCCATTTCCGTGTGTGTATGTGTGTGTATATTTTTGTATGTGTGTGATTTTGTGAGCGTCAGCGCACACGCGCAAGGCTTAATTATCGAACTAATGATACCATAATTATGAAATATATTAACATTCCAGAACCCTAATTATGAGTGTACACACAAACAAACACACGCACGCTACTGAGGTATACTCAACCTCCTCAGCAGAAGTATTACGGTCCCTACCCTGACAAAGAGAATTAGCCTGCAAGTGTCTTTTGCCGGTGCCGCGTATAAATTACGCATAGAGGCGGCACCTAGGCGGGCTCAAGCTGGTGTCACACTAAAGGCAGCCATCACACACTCTGAAGTGGGTTCTTTTTGTTAGGAAGGGCATCCAGCGCTAGAGACCAACCCAAGCTAAACTAGACTGGAACCTCGAGCAATTCTCTGGCTTGCCAGATCCCAAAAACTGTGTAGAACCCCAAAACTGTGCAACCCATACCAGTATCGAAAACGGACGTTAAATGATGATCAGGAAGATGATTATGATTATGATATATATATATATATATATATATATATATATATATATATATATATATATATATAGATAGATATATATATATATATATATATATATATATATACACACACACAGAGGGTGAAGTGGATAGGTAGACAGATACATAGACAGACAGAAAGATAGATAGGTACATAGATAGATAGATAGATAGATAGATAGATAGATAGATAGATAGATAGGTTTCTTTATTAGCCACACAGGGCTCAACACAGAGGGGACAAAATACAAATGTAGAGTTTTTTCTTTTCGAGGGGGGCGAAAACAAAGCAGAAAAAAACAAAAGTGGGGACAACGATGAAAAAAAAAACATCGCAAAACGTTTGGGGTATTTACAAAAAATACGAAATAATACAGAAAATTCCCAATAAATGGGGAGGTTATCCGTGGAAAGAAAAACCTACGAAAAGACCACGGTAACCTCGGTCCTTAGTGTCACAGTTTGTTAAATAAAATTTCTTTTATTTATGCAAGAAACGTAAGTAACTCTCTGTTTACAAAATTTTAAAACGTTTTATAGAATCATGGTCAAGGTGGCTTCATCATTTATACGCGCCTCCATCGCTGCCGTCCACATCTAGGACAACCAGTCTACCCTCCGGGTCCGTAAATATCGTCTTTACTTGGAGATCCAGACTCTTGCGAAAAAGAACCGCCGTGCCACTACCGCCCATCCTCGGCAGACAGGGAGAAAAATAAATGTTAAATTGTCCGCCAAACATGAACTTTAGGGCCCGCGGTTCATGGAGTCTGGTCTCACTAATGGCTATGATATCCAAATTGTGTGGCTTGATGTCATTTAAGAGGTACCCTTGTTTCCAAGGGGACCCCAAGCCACGCACATTCACACAACCAATCTTCACCATGATTCTATTTATACGTGTGCTTTAAAGCACAAAACAAAAGAACAGATTGTTACTTACCGTTCGAAAGTTTCGTTTCCTCCTTGGATTTTTCACCAAGGAGGCTATTGTACAATTTCTTGCACAAATATTTCTGGAATCCCCCTACCGAGTTGGGGTAGAGGGATTTTATTTTGTTGTGTAATGCTGGTGTTACATGATAAATTTTAATGTGTTTTGGCGGTGTTGTGCGTGGGTGGTTGTTTGTTTTGATGTCGTTATTTGTGATGTTTGTTTTAGAGTTGATGTAATTCATCAACTCTGTGTTTGTAGTGTCTATTGTTGTTAGCATTGTTTTTGGTGTGTTATCATTGGTGTTTATCGTGTAGGAGTTGGGAGTGTTTTCGGGAGATGTGAATCTCCCTGCTTTGTTGTTGTTCGTTTTTCTTTTTTTGCTCCACTTCCTCCTTCCTTTTTGGGCTATTCTCAATTCCTCATTACTTGACTCGTCTTCAGATGAAAACTCTGAGGAATCGGAAGGAGGTAGGGGCATGTTGTATGCTTCTGTGTTTGCTTGTGTAAGTGGTTGTATTGTTGTTTTTGTTGTTGTTGGTTGTTGAATTTTTGGTTGTGGTGTAAGTGATGTGGGGGAAGGGGTATCAGTTTTTGTATTGTCTTTTCTTTTTTCGTCTTCTTTGTTTGTTAATTTTGTAGTTTTTGTTGTAATTTCTTTCGTTGATGTTGTTGATGTTGCTTTTATTGTTTTTTGTGTGGATGGCGGTGTGGGCAGCAAGGCTTTTTTGTGTGTTTAGTTAGTTCTTGTTGTGTTTTTCGGGCTGTTGGACACTCCTTTTTAAGGTGTGCCTCACTGTCGCATAAGTAACCGCGAGGCCGCCTGCCCTCTACTACTATATGCAACTTTTGGTTTGTTGCCAAACGGATGTATGGTGGGATTTTTTTGATTTCTTGTTCGTTTGTGTGGAACAAGATTTGTATGCTTTTTCCGGTCCAATTGCTCTCTCCAACGTTTATTTTCAGTATGTTAATGTTGTCCATATCAACACATATGGCCGATATCAACCATAGTGTGTCGATTGTTGGAGGTGCGTGCTTTATTGTTACCTTTGTTACCTTTTGGTCAAGGTAACTGGGTAACATTGTTATTTCAGGTGTGTGAAGAGTTCGCGTTGAATACGTCTTCGCCAATTCTTCATTTCGAAAAATCACCTGTACTTGTGCAAATCTATACCAAGTAATATAGGATTTTTTTATCCCAAATTGATTGCAAACATTTTTGAATTTTGTCTATAGTGGCCTGTTCCGGCCTTCTATTTTTAGTGTTTATTATTTTGTATATTATTGTTTTTCTACTTGTTTCTTGTTGTGGTATGTTTAAGTGTACTTCACCGCTTTCTTTGGTGATTAATTTTCTCATTTCTATTATTTCTTTTGTTGTGTAGGACACAACAGTTTCACTTTGCTTCAAAGCTTCAGCAAAGTTTTTGTTTTTGTTATTGTTGTTGCTGGTGCTGGCACTGGTATTGGTGGCAGATGTGGTATTTGTGTCAGTGGTGTTGTGGCTTTTTCCTTCTTCTCTTTCGCTTGCTGCTGGTGAAGAGGGCAAATGTTGAGTTGAAATGTTGCTGCTGCTGCTGCTGCTGTTGTTGTTGGTGGTGGTGGTGGTAATGATGTCGTCACCAGAATTGGTGCTGACGTCAGATTCTTTGGAGACATTGTCTATGTTCTGTTTTGTAACCTTGGTTACAGTTTTGTTTTTGTTGTTGTTGGTGGTGGTGGTGGCGGTGTTAACACTTGAATTTGTGTGTGTAAATTCTTTTTTCTTTTTCTCCATTCTCTCGTTTAACTGTGAGGAAGGAAGACTAGGAAATTCTTTTTCGAACGAAACACTGCAGAACGCAGCGTTCGTTTCACAAAAAATTTCATGGCTACAAGACGCCATCGTCTCAAAAAAAAAAATGGCTAGAAAGCCGAAATTGGTTTTTATATCCTGGAAATGTGCCACACAGGGCAGATTTCCGTCGCAAAAAACTTGCACCAGAGAGTCTACAAGTTGTTATACAACTTTGTATATAAAATAAACTTTACAAACAAACTTTTTAAAACATGAAAAAGGCAAAACTTACGGAGCCGACACGTCTACCGTCCGTCCATAGAGATAGATAGATAGATAGATAGGTTTCTTTATTAGCCACACAGGGCTCAACACAGAGGGGACAAAATACAAACGTAGAGTTTTTTCTTTTCGAAGGGGGCGAAAACAAAGCAGAAAAAAAAACAAAAGTGGGGACAACGATGGAAAAACGTTTGGGGTATTTACAAAAAATATGAAATAATACAGAAAATTCCCAATAAATGGGGAGGTTATCCGTGGAAAGAAAAACCTACGAAAAGACCACGGTAACCTCGGTCCTTAGTGTCACAGTTTGTTAAATAAAATTCCTTTTATTTATGCAAGAAACGTAAGTAACTCTCTGTTTACAAAATTTTAAAACGTTTTATAGAATCATGCTCAAGGTGGTTTCGTCATTTATACGTGCCATTCTTGCTACATGTATCCATCTTTTTTCGAAACATTTGCTAGACAACACTTGCCTCTCTACTCTCACCTTCCTTTTCAAGTGATACTTGAAAAAGTTGATGAGAGATTGGCCAGAGAGGAAAGTATTTGTCTCTAATCCTTTCAGACGCGTCCACCAGATGCATTCTTTCGCCATAGCCACAAGTACGATAAATACAGCTCTTCCTTCCCGTTTAAAGGAAGGAGGCGTGACGATATTGACGATAGACTCGGTTGATAAACCGACTCGTCCCACACGCGACAGCAGTCGTTCGACATAAGCCCACAGCTCCGAAATGGTTGGACACTGCACGAGTGCGTGCAGAACGGTTTCATCGCTCTGACCGCATCTCGGGCAGGTCGGCCCCGCATTTCGCGAGCCGTGTCTATAGAGCTTATCCCGAACGGGTAGCGCCTCTCGGTAACACTGCCAGGCCAGAGATCTCTGGAAGTTGTCCATAGGTCCCGGCCCGAAAGTCGTCCTGAATAGGCGGGTCAGGTATTCCTCGTCGACGTCCAGGTTCGCCCCGAGATCGTCGTCGTACCTGCCCTCCACTAATCCCCTATAGAATGACTTCGTTGTGATGCAGCCGCTCAAGGTCGACCCGGGACGGCAAAGTTGTTGCAGAGCAACGCGACACTCACGGTGCCATACGCCATTCCTCGGCCTCTTTTTGATCCACGACTGCAGCTCGGTCATGGAGACGAGCTGCGGGAAAGCGCGTTATCAACCACGGCATGCCCAGCCCTGCTTTCAGCGGGTGTTGGCAACAAACGGATCGCCTCACCATCGGAACGCTCCTTTCCACAAAAAGCGGAAGAGGATGTGCTCCATTTCGGTGATGGCGCGATCGGGACAAGGCACGACGGTCAGGCGGTATTCGATGACGGAGGCGATGTACGCGTTCGCCGCCTCCGCCCGACCTTTTAGGGACAGCTTCCTCTCGGACCATTGCCGGCAGAGAGTGGCCACCCTACTCGTTATCTCGTCCCAGTTCTTCTCCGTTTGCAGGTCCGGACCGAACCAGACTCCGTCAACTTGACCGGACCGTCCGTCCAGCGTCCCACTACTGAGGCGCTGCCGGACGGTATGGGCTTGCTTCTCCAGGTGCCGAGCAGGAAACCCACCGACTTATCCCGGTTGATTTTCGCTCCCGTCACCGCTTCGTAGTCTTTCAGCGTCTCGCCGACAAGCTCGATGTGCTCGTGGCTAGATGCTATGACGGTGACGTCGTCCGCGTATGCCGACACGCTCGTCCCGCACCCCAGTTCTCGCGGGATGCCCCTCAGCGTCGCCAGCTTCCGCAGTAGTGGCTCGAGAGTCAATACGTACAGGAGCGGCGACAGGGGGCATCCCTGACGAACCGAACGTGCAATGTCGAAGAATCCCGATAGACGTCCCTTGAGGCGAACAACCGAACGGATGCCTGTGTACAAGGCAGCCATCCAGCCGCGGAAAACGGGACCGAAGCCGGCCGCTTCGAGGACGGCCTCCAAGTATCGATGGTCTACCCTATCGAAAGCTTTGGATTGATCCAAATTGATCAGGACCCCACCCATGCCAGGTTCCTTAACTACCCTCTCTATGATGTAGCGCATCAGATGGAGGTTGTCATGGATGCTCCGACCCGGCACGGCGCATGTCTGCACCGTGCCGACCAGTTTCTCGATGACAAGCGCCAACCGCTTGGCTAACACCTTGGCCAAAATTTTCAAGTCTGCATTGAGCAGAGTGATGGGCCTAAAGTTATCTATGGCGTCCCCCTTGTTTGGATCTTTCTTCAGCAGCGTTACCGCTCCTCGGCTCACAAAACCAGGAATGCTGCCAGTTGCAGTACACGGCCGCCAAGACGTCTCCAAACAAGTCTGGCATACAGTTGTAAAGCTCGTAGGGCAGACCATCCAAACCCGGAGATTTGTCCGTCGAGCAACTCGCAATCGCGTCCCTCACCTCCTCCGCCGTGATGACCCCTTCGCAGCACTCCGCCTCTCTTGCCGAGAGTCGTGGCAAGGTGTGCAGGTAGGCACTAAAGTCCACCCTGCCTTCTCGCTCGCCACTCCTCCCGAACAGTCGGGCAAAATGCCGCTGAAACGCCTCGCACATCTTGCTCGGCTCGAGCAATTCGCGCCCCTGTTCGTCTACCAGAGACCGGATGGTGGCTCTGTTACCCCGCTGCGCCTCCACCACCCGGGCCTCTCGTACGGCTCCAGCACCTTCATTCCTCAGAGCACGCATCCTTGCCCTGACAGCACACCCTTCGTGTTTAGCATTGAAGTGTTGGTCGAGAGCCAACCTCGCCGCTAAAACGTCGGATGCGATGCCACTTCGCAATGCCTCTTCTAACTTTATCACTAGCTCCCCCTCTACTCTGTTCTTCTCTACAGCTAGTGCCCTGCTATACCTTATTACTTCCGCCCTTACTGCTCTCTTGAGGGCAAACCACCATTTGTTGTTGACGATGGTTCCCGTCAAAGCCCTCTTTACTAACGTGCTAATCCGGTCTCTGAAAACCTGTCTCGACGGGAAAGACGCGTTTAGTTTCCAGTAACCGGGACCCTGCCTATGTGCCTTATCTAAGTCTAGCGTACCCGTCACAAGTTTGTGATCCGTGTAGCTGACTATGTGGAACTGTGGACATCCTAAACTATCTCTATCTCTTGTCCTGCACACTATCCTATCTAGATACGACCTCGACGACCCCATGCGGTTGCTCCAAGTCCACGTTGGCACATTCGGGTGGTCGAGTCGGTACCTGTCAGACAACTGGAAGCGTCTGAGCAGGTCTATGAGGCCTTTGCATCCCCTTCTAGTTTTGTCACTCCCCACGTAGTCTAGATGCGTGTCCAAGGTAGCATTCCAATCCCCCACTAAAAGTAAGGGACGAGACGTTCCCAGGAATACTTCTAGACGTCGAAAGAAGTCCGACCGACCTGTTAAAGGAGGCACATAAACTGCCAGCAACCGAAAAGCGCCTCCATCGCTGCCGTCCACATCTAGGACAACCAGTCTACCCTCCGGGTCCGTAAATATCGTCTTTACTTGGAGATCCAGACTCTTGCGAAAAAGAACCGCCGTGCCACTACCGCCCATCCTCGGCAGACAGGGAGAAAAATAAATGGACTTTAGGGCCCACGGCTCTTGAAGTCTGGTCTCACTAATGGCTATGATATCCAAATTGTGTGACTTGATGTCATTTAAGAGGTACCCTTGTTTCCAAGGCGACCCCAAGCCACGCACATTCACACAATCAATCTTCACCATTATTCTATTTATACGTGTGCTTTAAAGCACAAAACAAAAGAACAGATTGTTACTTACCGTTCGAAAGTTTTGTTTCCTCCTTGGATTTTTCACCAAGGAGGCTATTGTACAATTTCTTGCACAAATATTTCTGGAATCCCCCTACCGAGTTGGGGTAGAGGGATTTTATCGTGTTGTGTAATGCTGGTGTTACATGAATAATTTTAATGTGTTTTGGCGGTGTTGTACGTGGGTGGTTGTTGGTTTTGATATCGTTATTTGTGATGTTTGTTTTAGAGTTGATGTAATTCATCAACTCTGTGTTTGTACTGTCTATTGCTGTTAGCATTGTTTTTTTATATTACTACTGGTGTTAGTAGTATTTTCGGGAGATGTGAATCTCCCTGCTTTGTTTGTGTTTGCATTGTGTTTTGTTTTCTTCTTACTGCGCTTCCTCTTTCCTTTCGTAGCTATTTTCCACTCCTCCCCACTCTCTTCATCGGATGATGGGAGTTCTGTGGAGTCAGAAAGAGGTAACGGCAAATTTTGTGCGTCTGTGTGTGTTTCTGTGAGTGTTTGTGTTGCTGTTTTTATTGATGTTGGCTGCTTGTTATTTGTGTGTGGTGTATGTGATATGGGGGAGGGAGAGGCAGTCTTGGAATTTTCTTTTTTTTTCTCTTCTGTTTTTGCAGTTTCTGTTGTCTTTTCTGTTGTGGTTATTGCTGATATTTCTGTTGTTGTTTTTTGTGTTGCTGGTGGTGTTGGTAGTAAGGTTTTTCTGTTGGGGGTATTTGGTAGTTGCTTCTGTTGTTGTTGTTGTTGTTGTTGTTGTTGTTGTTGTTGTTGTTGTTTAGCGGCCAGAGGGCAGTCCTTTTTCAGATGTGCTTCGCTGTTGCATAGGTAACAGCGAGGTCGCCTGCCCTCTACCACCACATACAGCTTGTGGTCCTCTGCCAATCTAATGTTTGGAGGAATTTTCTGTGAAGCCTCCTCCGTGATGTGGAGAAGGATTTCCAGATTTTTCCCTCCCCAGTTCTTTTCCTCTCCGACCGTAATCTCCAAAATATTTGCCTCCTCCATTTCCAGGCATACGGCCGATATCAGCCATTGGGTGTCCACCTCCGATGGCACATTTTTTATTATAACTTTGGTCACTCTCTGTCCTAGATAACTCGGTATCATCACCAAGTCATCTCTCCGGAGAGAGAGTGTCGAAAATTGTTTAGCTAAATTTTCATCCAGAAATCTCACCTGCACCGTCCCAGATTTTCTTCCCCAGGTGACATGATTTTGATAAGGCCAAATTTTTCTAAGACAAACGTCAATTTTATCTGTGCTAACATTTTCTACACGTCTGGTTTGTGTGTTTACCAGTTTATAAATGATGCACTATTTGTTTTTCATTTGTATAATATCTTTTGGTATGTTTATTCTAACATCATCTCCTTCTTTCGTAAGAAGGGATTTTGTGTCTTTTATTTGTTTTTGTGTGAATGTCACTATTGTTCTTTTTTCCTTTAGAGCATTTGCGAAATTTGTTTTTGTTGTGCTGGTGGACATGTTCTTCTGAATATTTTTGTTTATGTTGGTGTATGTACTGCCTGGTTCAAAGGTGGTGGTAGTGGCAGCAGAGTTTGTTGAACAGGTGATGGTGTCATTGCTGACGGCCGATAACTTTACGTCCTTGCTGTTGTTGTGGTTTTTATTGTTGTTGGTGTTGGTGGTGGTGTTAATTTTCATGTTGTCACTGGTGCTAGTAGATGGAGAGACTGTAGTAGCAGTCTCCTCCGATCCAGATTTCCTCATAGTTTTCATGGTGGTGGTGGTGGTGGTGGTGAGAGGGCTGTTTGTAGCTGTAATCGCCGTGTTTGTGACGATTACAGCAGCTGCGTTCCTATCACTGAGTGAGCTCGCGCTACTCAGTTCTTTTTTCTCTTCTGGCATCTGAAGCCTCGGGAAATGCTTGTCAAAAGAACAAGACAAGCGTTCCAAAATTATGTTTCTCGACATTTTTCAAATGTCAAGAAGGAAATTTTTGTATTTTGCTAGGGCCGAAACTGCCCCTGGGGGCCAATTCCTGCCCTTGAAAATACACACAAATGAAGCCTAGGTGCTTCGCAACAAAATCATTAAAAAATTCCAACAAAATGTGGACAACAAAAGGTCAAATAAACGTTTACCGTCGCAGCCGATGTGACAGCACGTCCGTGAGAAGAGATAGATAGATAGATAGATAGATAGATAGATAGATAGATAGATAGATAGATAGATAGATAGACAGAAAGATAGATAGATAGACAGAAAGATAGATAGATAGATAGATAGATAGATAGATAGATAGATAGAAAGACAGACAGACAGACAGACAGACAGATAGATAGATAGATAGATAGATAGATAGATAGATAGATAGATAGATAGATAGATAAGTTCTCTATTGTGGATAACAGGTGCTTTGACTGTTATTTCTAGCGATGCCGGTGCTACCTTATATCCTTAGTCACTTTAGTGACATCTATAGTTTTGGATTTTCACTTTTACCATTTATGAACTCAGTTTGCAATTTCTACAGTAATTCTTATATTGTGACAAAGCGAACCAGCTTAACACTAGGCAGCCTGGTAAGAGTCACTGATGAGCATTAATTTAATGTGAAATCACTGGTGATCTTTTTACGTCCCGGATGTTGAAGGGAGCTTGCCTTCTTTGTCATCATAGGGTTAGTGCCTTATTGTGGCTAAAAACCGTTTTGCGTATTATTTCTAGCAATGCACAGTAGCACCTGAATATTTCACGGAATTAGTGGTAATTTTACTAGGTTATTTCTGAGCACATACGAAATACCTAAAAGCGTAGCCTGTGCTGTGTCTGTATCAAAAGATATTCGTGCATCTGCTAATTATTGTAAAGTGACGGATTGTCTTATTTCTAGTAACTAGCGAGTTTCGTGGGTAATTCATGGAATCAATGGTAAAAATTAATTCGTTATTTCTGACAACTCTATCCCAAAATAGCTGAAAGTCTAGCCTGTGTTTTGTCTGTATCAAAATATAGTCGATCGTGAGTCAATTACAAGAAAGTGAAGTATTGTCTGGCATGTAGACAATTGTGGTAGCCTGTTTTCAATTTTTCTTTTCAAACAGTCTAATCTATTGTATGTATAATAATAATAATAATAATAATAATAATAATAATAATAATAATAATAATAATAATAATAATAATAATAATGGAACCTTTTCAGCGGGATGGGCTATTCAACCTGAAGAAAATTCTAACTGGGCCCCACCTGCGAGGTCATGCGCTGTTTATCTTGATATGAGATCACCATGTCGCGGACATATGGTTGTGATGCATGTGCATGGTGTCACTTATCAGACGGGTAGTCATGGTAGGTATATTGGGCTTCGTATATTTATACCCCAGTGTCAATTTAATGGCATGCACTGCTCTCTCACCCAATAATAATAATGATAATAATAATAATAATAATAATAATAATAATAATAATAATAATAATAATAATAATAATAATAATAATAATGCCCTCATGCAGTACGAGCCAGTGGCTCTCATGGCTTCTGATCTTAATTGATTGGAAGTGTTATCATGTACATTTTTTGTCTTGGTATAAAAGATGGGCTACAGCAAATATTCTGCTCAATATCACAAATTTGCTTGTCAGTTGTTTGACCTTAACCAGTTGAGCATGTCCCTTGGTGGCTGACGATATGGGCATCTCTGATCATGAGCAGAAGTAGTGGCGAATTCTTTGGGGTCTGAATAATTCACCTTTGGAAACATGGGTGCTTTCCTCAACATCCTTAAACAAACCTTATTCAGGGACCTTTTGAGCGGGATGGGCTACTCGACCTGAAGAAAATTCTAACTAGGTCCCACCTGCAAGTTCATGCGCTGTTTATCATGATATGAGATCACCATGTCGCGCACATATGGTTGTGATGCATGTGCCTGGTGTACCCTTATAAGACGGGTAGTCATTATGGGTATAATAGGCTTCGTATATTTTACCCCAGTGTTACTTTGATGGCATGCACGGCTCTCTCACTCAATAATAATAATAATAATAATAATAAAATGTCAATCGGCTAAAAATATTTTTAAGAATTTTTTTCTACTACTCTCACACAAAGTACGTCCAAAAAGTTCAATTCTTTATTCGTTTATTGGCCACAAGGCCTTAGATAAAATTACGTTAGAGGACATACAGCAACATTAAGGACAAAAACAGTCGGATACAATGGGTATACAACGCATGAATAATATAATAACAATTAAAATCAAACAATTTAAAACTCCCAATACGGGAGGCGTTTTAAGGGCCCCGTGGAAAAACCCACAAAAGCCACGAGAGCCTAAACAATAGGGCAAGAGCCCTTCTCCTTTTGTTTACAGGTGCACGTTCGGAATTGGTACTTTCACACTGGCCTTTCTGCCCATATTCACCCACCTTACAACAAACTTGCTACAAGGTAACACTTCCCTCCCCACAACTTGAATTTCCTTTTCAAGTGAAACTTAAAAAAGTTGATGAGTGCTTGGCCAAAAAGGAAAGTGCCTGTCTTTAGCCCTTACAAACGGGTCCACCATACTACCTCTTTCGCTACAGCCACTGGACAAACAAAAATTGCCTTCCCCTCTCTGCCAAAAGAGGGCAGTGGGGGCAATCTTCACAATGGATTCAGCTGATAGCCGGATCTGTTCTTCACGCGATAGCTGGTGTTCGACATAAGCCCACAGGTCAGCAATACTCGGGTACTGGACTGGGGAATATAGAACGGTTTCATCGTTCGGGGCTGTGAGCGTATGACGGCACTCGAGGTGCCAAGTGCCCCTCCTTGGTCTACACCTAAGCCTGGATTGCATCTCAGTGAAAGAGATGAGCTGTAGAAAAGTGTCTCTTACAAACGGTGGCCACACCTGCTCATCATCAAGAACACGCTGCATATGCCGCGACGGCAGCACGTGTCTGTGCATCAGTAACCACGGCATGTCCAACCCTCCAATCAACGGCTGTTGATAGCAGATGGAGTGCCTGACCAGTGAAACGCGCCCCTTCTACAGAAAGCAGAAGAGTAAGCGCACCAGCTTGATCAAGTCGCAAACGGGGAAAGGGACAACAATCAAATGGTAATAGATGACGGATGCGATGTACGCATTCGTCACCTCCGCTCGACCTTTCAGGGATAGTTTTCTGTCGGCCCATTTCTGGGTGAGATTGGCTACCTTGCTCGTCAACTTGTCCCAGAATTTCTCCACCTTGAACTCCGGATCAAGCAAGACTCCACGCAACTTAACGGGACCGTCTGTCCAGTGCCCCACCACACTGTTACACGGCATGGACTTTCCTCTCCAGTGGCCAAGATGCAAGCCCACTGACCATTTCGCGTTAGTTTTGGCCCCTATCACCGCTTTATATTCCTGTAGTGTTTCCCCAATCAGGCCTATATGCTTGTGGCTCGGCACTATGACGTTGACATCATCAGCGTAAGCAGACACACTTCTCCCACATCCTAGATCACGCGGGACACCCGTCAAAGCCTCCAACTTCCGCAGTAGTGGATCGAGATCCAGTACATAGGGAAGGGAGGATAAGCCAGTCCTCAAAGGACCGAATGCAAGATGTTGAATAGCCCCGTCAGGGGACAATTCACCCAAACAATGGAAAATATGCCACTGTATACAGCAGCTAACCAACCACGGAAAACTGGACTGGAACCGACTACCCTGAGGACAGCCGCCAAGTATTGATGGTCGACCATATCAAATGTTTTAAATTGATCTGAATTGGTTAGATCCCCACCTATACCAGCTTCGCTACTCACCCTCTATATGATGTAGCGCATAAGATGGAGGTTATCGTAAATATTCCTGGTTGGGATGGCACATATTTTCGCCTTGCCAATCAGCTTTTCCACGACAAGCGCCAAAATCTCCAACTCTGCATTGAGCGGAGTGATGGGACTAAAATTTTCTATAACGTCCCCCTTCTTTGGGTCCGTACTCAGCAGTGCCACCACCATTCGAGAAATAAACCCAGGAATTATCCCTTTTTGTTGCCAGTTGCAGTATACATCTGCCAAGAGGCCCGAAAACATGTCCGGCATTGAAATATAAAACTCGTAAGACAAACCATCCAAACACGGTGATCTACCTCTCGTGCAAATATTCATCGCTTCCTGTACTTCCCAAGCTATTATCGGCCTTTCGCAGCACTCCACCTCGTTTACCTAGAGTCGCTGCAGGCGGTCCTGGTACACACCGATGTCTGCTCTGTTGTCCGTCCCACCGCTCATCCCAAACAGTCGAGCAAAGTGCTGCTGAAAGACCGTATACATCTGCTTCGATTCTAACACCTCGCGCCCGTTCTGGTCCACCAAAGACCGAATGGTAGCTTTGTTTCCACGTTTATCCTCCACCACGCTGACCCATCGTGACGTTTTAGTTCCCTCCCCGCTTAGTGAACGTACCTTATCTCTGACAACGCAGGCTTCGTATTTTGCGTCAATGTGTTGGTCGAGGGCCAATCTGACCGCCATCACTTCGGTTGCGATGCCTGTCCTAAGCGCCTCATCTAACTTTCTAACTAAATCTCCTTTTATTCTATGTCTCTCTACCGCTAATGCCTTGCTAAACCTATCGATTCTAATCTAACTGCCATTTTAAGAGCAAACCACCACTTGTTGTTGACGATTGCACCCGTCAACGCCCGCTTAATTCTCTAATCCGGTCTCTGTAAGCTTGACACACCTGTAACGACGCGTTCAGCTTCCAGTAACCAGGACCCTGTCTATGAGGCCCATCTAAGTCGACCGTACACATCACAAATTTTTTGGTCTGTGTAACCGACTATCTGACATTGTGGACACCCTATCCTATCCTTCTCTGCTGGCCTACAAATTACCCTCCTTAGATACGAACTAGATGACCCGATGCGTTTTGTCCAAGTGCACACTGTCACATTCGGGTAATCTATTCGTACCTGTCGCACTATTGAAAAAGTGTGAGCAGGTTTATGAAGCCTTTGCGGCACCCCCTCTCCTATCAGATACTCCCACGCAATGGAAAGGTTCATCTAAGACAGCGTTCCAACCCCCTACTATTACTAAAGTCTGAGACGTTCCCAAGAAAACCTACAGACGCTTGAAGTAATCAGACTACCCTTCCCCTGTCGTAGCATATACAGCCTCCAGTCTGAAAGCACCGCCGTCACTGCCTTTTATATCTAGGACCTCTAACTTACCTTCTGGATCCAGGAGGACTGCCTTTATTTTTAAATCCAGCCACCACCACCTCCACCCGGCTGACACGGAAATAGAAAAATCTCGTATCCAGGGAAAAAGGTGATGAGGTCCCGTGGGTCAGATAATGTAGATTCACTATTGGCTGTGACATCTACACTAAGAGACCTCAGGTCATTTAAATGTGACCTCGCTTCTAAGGTGACCCGAGGCCCCTGATATTTATACAATCTATTCTGAGCTTGACCATTGTAAAATAAATTTAAGCTAGAGAAGTGCTCTACTTACCATTATTGTTTGGCAGGTGTGTCCCCCTGGTTTTTGTTGTGGGCGTTTCCACGTGGTATTTGAATAGACTTTTGGAAAATATGTCTTTCCAAATACCCAACAGAATTTGGAAAGTTGATTTTCAATGTCTTGTATGTGTCATGCTTTAGTTCTAAAATTTGTATTCGTGGTGGTGGTGCTTTGTATGTTGGAAAGACAAAGTCTTCCATTGTAGTGTCTGTGTGGTTGTGTGACGTATTTAACAAGGTGTGTGTTGCCGGTGTCGATAGCTGTGAGGTTGGTGGTGTTTATGAGGTCTGTTTGTGCTGCGTACTGTGTCGGTGCTTGTGGTGGTAGTGTTGTTGTTGTTTGCTGTGTTTTTTTGTTGTTGCTGCTGTTGGGGATTTCCTCCTCTTTGCGCCTCCACATTATTTTCTACTATCTTTCTTTTCCTATTTTGGATGGGGGAACAATTGGCCACTCTCCCTTCTCGGCCTCAATACTTGAACAGTTCGGGTTATTTCAGTCGGGAAGAGGAATATTCTGTGGTTGTTCGTCTCGCTTGGGTTCAAATGTTGTTGTTGGTGGTGGTGGTGGTGGTGATAGTGGTGGTACTCCGACTGGTGTTGGTGGTAGTATTCCGTCCGGTTTTATTGGGGTTGGTGGTGCCCTGGCGACGGCTGGAGGCACCGTCGCTGTTGGTGGTGATGGAGCTGGTTGCTGCTGCTGCTGTGGAGGTGCCCCTGCTTCTGCTGTCGCTTGCAGCTTCTTTTGTATCTCTTTAGGTTTAGTGCAGTCGACCTTGAGGTGGTGATCGTTCCCACAAATGTAGCACCTTGACCGTCTGCCCTCCACCGCGACGTGCAACCTTGTACAGTCTGGTAAGTTTATGGCGTCATGGATAGAATTTAGGGTCTCTTGTTCAATTTGTACAAGAAGCTCCAATCCCTGACCCATCCAATTTTGTTGGTGCAATTTATGCGCCTCCACTATACTACTGGTGTCCTCTATATCGAAGAGGACAGCTGCCACCAGTCAGCATATATTTATTTCAGGGGGTAACTCCCCAATTTTAATTTTTGTAAGCCGCCGACCAAGATATGTCGGCACAAGTATCAGGTCCTCCGATATTAGTGGAGGTGTGGGATGTTTTCTAGCTTCTTCCTCCGTTGCAAAGCGCACTTCCATACTGCCGAATCGTTTCCCTCTTGTAACATAAGTTTTGTTCTTCCATATCGGCTTCATTATCAATTCTAGCTGTTCATGTGTTGCTCTTCCCCAAGCCTTTTCTTTTCTTGTTTATACATTTATAAGTAATTGTTTAACAATTTGTGCCCATTATAATTACTTTTCGGGTATTTAGTTAGACATTATTGCCTTGCTTCACTCACGCTCCTTTGAATTTTTGAAATTCTCTAATGTGAGTTTCAATTTTTCTCGCTTTTGTTTCGCCGTGGAAGCGAAACCGTGTCTGCTTGATTTGTTATTTTCGCTCGTGCGACTATTTCTTTCGTTATTTTGCTCGTCGTTGATTTGCTTGTTCCTGTCAGTGGTAGTGTTGGCGGCATCTACTTGACTTTTCTTTCTTTTTCTCTATCAAACGTGGTGCAGGTGTTATTAGTGAATTCCCCACTGCTTTTTGTGAGTGGTATCAAGAAGTAATTTTAAGAGTTGTATCAAGAAGGCAATGTTATGTGTGTAACGCCATCCTTATTTGTTGGCTTGTAACTTTAATTGTTTTCAGTTGCAAAAGGTATCCCAATGGAAGGGAAAACTACACTGCAGCGACTGGAAGACAGGTTGCTGTAGATCCTAGTTTGCTGGAGCAGCATGAAGTGGCTTTCAAAGGGAAACTTGTTGCAAAATACCAAGATATGATAAAGAGAAAAGGGTTTAACATAAAGTTGAC
This sequence comes from Octopus bimaculoides, assembly GCF_046866305.1. Lineage (NCBI taxonomy): Eukaryota > Metazoa > Mollusca > Cephalopoda > Octopoda > Octopodidae > Octopus > Octopus bimaculoides. The sequence continues at coordinate 1,080,363 of NC_142957.1, forward strand.
TCCCACCCAAGAAGAAGATATAAAGAAATTGGAAAGAAGAGGGATAGTCTAGAGAACGTTTTCCAAAAGCAAGAAAAGAATAGAGATTGCGACGCAGGAAGAAGTAGACACGTGCCTCGAAGATATTAACGATAATATTGGCTTTTATACCAGTGGAAGAAGGTACGGTACAATGGCGGTTACTTTTGTCTCCGAAGAGGAGGCAAGAAGGTACTCCACTGTGGCGTTACACTCGGACAAATGGACACTCTTGCCTAACTACCTATGCAAACGTGCTACCAGGGTCAGGATAGGCTGGATTCCACCTAAAATTAAGCCCGGGTGGCTGATGGAAGCGGTGCTCGCCGTCGGTGATGAAGGAGGAGACGAGGACGTGCAAATTATCCTGGTAACACGGACCCAACAAATAAATTGTTGGGGTTACAGGCTGGAGATGTTCTTCATGATAAACCAAGTAGAATATGGTGGAATACCAGAGACGGTAGAGCTGCCCAATGGGGCAACCTAGAAGTAATGCTGGATGGAAGGCTACCGACCTGTTATTCTTGTGGGGAGAAGGGACATATCAAGAAAAGCTGTCCCAAACAAGTAAAACAGGTTGCAGAAATAGAGGTACAGGACTTGGAAACGGGGCAGACGACCCGAGATACGGAACAGAAACAAGAATTCACAGAAGTAAAAACAAGAAAGAGAGAGAGGAGAGAAACCCCTCCGAAGGAGGAATTACAGAAGAAGAATCACAAGACACAGGAAGCAGAATCATACCCAAGACAAGCAGAAACAATGATGAGCTGACCCCAATGTGCCACAGTATCACCAAAAAGAAAAAAAAGAAAACAACACAAACAGAGCGAAATCACCAAGGAAAAATAGAAGCACAGACACACAAATGCACAAATGCACAGACATACAAACACACAGACGCACAGACATACAAACACAGACACACAAGATATACAAGAGGGTGAAAACCTAGACGGAAAGAAAATATATTTGGTAACGTATTGCGCAAGTCAGAAAATTGAAAGAAAACTAACGAAAATGTTAGTACTGCTGCTACCACCGCTGCTGCTGCGACTACTGCCACCACTACTTCTACAGCTGCTGCTGCTACTGCTACAATTGCTACTACTACTGCTGCTGGTCCTGCTACTGGTACTGCTGCTGTTGCTGTTACCACTACTACTACTATCACCACTGCCGCTGCTGCTGCTGATAGTGATGTTGCTGCTGCTACTACAACTACTGGTGGTGCTGGTGCTGCTGCTAATGATGATAAACGCTGCCCCTGTATGAAGATTAGGGGTTAAAAAAAGTTTTTTTAATGAAAATTTAATTATAATTTAACTTTACTTAAAAAGAAAAGAAAATTTCAAACAGTACACCAAATCGCTTGTCCAATGGTTATAATGGAAGCGCGCCTGTCAGGAAGCTGTCAGCCTGACGACGAAAACATTTCAAATGGCAGAATATCTTCCCCAAATACGAACCTGGATGGTCACTTAAACGGGATTTGTCCCAAATTAAGCCCCCAAAGTTCACCACCACAACGACCACAAAATCAAAAATGTAAAAGAATTAAATGGAACCGGGAAGAATATGAAGAAGTAATATACGCTTATTACTTTGCATTAAGTAGGCCAACCCAAGAGAAGCACACCGCAAACTCCTACAGAATTTGGAGGAGCCGGAATCCAGCTAGCAAACCAAATCTAGATGAAAACAGATTAGCAAATGTTAGAAGAGATATCCTCAAAAATATCAGACTCACAGATGCAGAATTGACCTCTATTAAAAAAGCGGTAGAGAATGACCTAAATATAAGTCAGGAAAGAAATAACGAAGCAGAGGAGAGGAATGTTGGACCACAAGCATTGACTGAAAGTTGACCATCTGCAGAAACCACTCAAGAGCCCGAGGAAAAAGGAGAATATAATGACCCTGGGAAAAACAGCCAGGAAATTGATGTCGAAACAGAATTTGAAGACCAAAATATTTGCTGAACAACACAGAAAATCTATCATTGAAATGAAGCAGGAAGTTCTGAATGAGCTTGCAGTTGTAAGGCATACAAATATGAATGAAAGGGAACCACTCCATAAACTCCCAAATGCACACCAACATAAAACGCAGATAAAAATTGGCAACTGCGTTACACAAGAAATCATACAACAACTAAACCCGATCTTAATAAGTTAAATGAAATTATTTACTCTGTTGCTAAGGTAATCGAAAGACGCCGTTCAACACCCAAAAAGCCAACGATACCAAATTCGAAAAGAAAATCAAACTGGAGGAGTAGAATTGAAACTGAGATTGAACCATTGCGAAGGGAGATATCAATATTAACTGAGTGAGGGAAATTTGTGGCGAAAGAGTCAGCAGAAGTTCGCAATAATCTTCTGCTGGAGCCGCGTGAAGCTTAGGTGTTTCGCTCATAAACAGACACATCGCCTGGTTTGGGATACGAACTCGCGATCCCTCGACCGCGAGTCCGCTGCTCCAACCACTAGGCCATGTGCCACCACATCTGTCTATCTGTCTGTAGATTGATGGATAGTTAGATAGATTAGAGTTATATCATGGGCAAGATTTGTTTTGTCTGTTATTTCTAGCAATACTGAGGTCAACCAGAAATCTTAGTTTAGTGGCACGTATAGTTCTGCCTTTCACTTCTAAATTGCGGATAAGCCAACTTATAAATTTATTATTTTCAAATTGATCATTTATGAAAACAGAGTGAGATTACTACCGTAAACCTTTTAAACGGACAAGGGAAGCCAGCTTAAGCCTAGACCAATGGGTAAGAGGCACTGACAAGCCTTAATCAGATGCAAAATCACTGAAGATATCTCTATGTCTCGGATGCTGTAGTGTGCATACCTCCCTTGTATATCATAAGACAAGTGCTTTACCGTGGCTAAGAGATGTTTTGACTGTCTTTTCTAGCAGTGCATAATAGTACGTGAAAATTTCAGGGAATTAATTGTAAACTTATTAGGTTATTTTCTGAAAACTTTATCCTGAATAGCTGAAGGCGTAACCATTGTTTTGTCTGTATCAAAAGATAATCGCTCATCTGCTAATCTTTGAAAAGTGAAAGACTCATTTAGAGAAACCCATGAAAATTTCATGGAATTTCTGAAAACTGTGTTTTGTCTGTATCAAATGACAGTCGTTCATCTTCTAACCATTGACATATGAAGGAAACTGGAGGACGGTGATTAGTTAATGCTCTTTATATATACATTTTATATACTTTATGCACGATTTTATAGAATTAATACACAGCACTCTCCCTCTTTCTCTCTCACTCTTCGCTTTACCTACTTTTCCTCTCTGCGTTTTTGTTTTACTCTTCGCTTTTCCCTTCAACTAATCAAGTAAAAGCGTTATAGATGGGTTAACTAAGACAGAGAAGCACTTAGTAAACAAAAGAATTACACATTTCACATACCACCACCGAACCACCTTTATCTCCATTCCCCTACCTCATCCTACAGTCGCCCCCGAGAACAAGTGTTTTTAAACAGAAATCTGAAGCTTTCCACAAAGATTGCTCTCTATCGCGCCGTTTTCATTTCAGCATTACTGTATGGCTGCGAATGCGGGACCTTATACCAACATCATATGAAAAAATGGGAGGCATTTCACATCCATTGTTTCCAACGAATTTTCTGCATTTCTTGTAAAGATAAGGTCGTCCACACAGAAATTCTCCAGCAATAACAAATCTCCAGTGTTGAAGCAATGATCCACCGCTGTTTTCAAAGATGGGTCGGTCAGGTGTTCAGGATACTTCACAATCGTTTCTCGAAAACGGTCTCCTTCAGAGCGCTGTCAGCCGGTGTTCGGCCTTACAGGGGACCCCGGAAGATGTTCAGGGTCCATCTTAAGCAGCTTCACAACTCCTGCAACAATCAACCGGCACAATTTGAACACATTGCTCTGAACCGGCAAACTTGGCGCGCCTTCTGTGACGGAGGAGCCTTATTTTTTGAACGAATCCAACTTGAGAAACTTGATGAAAAGAGACGTCATCTCAGACTCCCCCACAACATAATGGGCAACTTCCATTGTTATCCCTGTTCAAGGACATTCCATTCCAGGATCGGACTGTTCTCGCATCTATCAACTCACAAAATGGAGGATAATACTCGTAGAGGACACCGTCGACAGCTATAAACATGTAACCCACATCTCCACGTCTGTTGTAACGTGGCACCATCACTAGTAATTTCTCCCTGGCACCTGTGATTTTTACGTGGCACCAGCACCCGAGCTTTTCACGTATCAAAATCACAGACCCTAATGCTTTTTACGTGGCACTTTGGTTTAGGATCTCAATTCTCTTAATGACTGTGGGTCTTCTTGAGTAAGAATGTATCCCATATTTCGCTTCTCTGTCACATCTCTGTCACATCTAGAATGATCCAGCTTTTCATCCAATGCCTTTTGGTGTCTCCCTCCCGCAAATCCCTCTATTTCATACAATCAGCACTTCTTTTACGCTAGTGCCCTCATCCATCCTCATCACATGACTAAACCCGCGCAGTCTTCTCCATTGCACACTTCATATAATTCCCTTTACGCCCAATTATTCTCTCTTATGTAAAGCTCAGAGTTTTGAGATCAAATTTCACTTCTTCTTACCACATCTTCCTGGGTCTCCCGGTTCCGCAGCTTACCTCCATTTGAAGTGATCAACACTTCTTTATGCAACTGTCCTCATCAATCTGCATCGCATGTCCAAACCAGCGAAGTTGTTTCTTTTGCACGCTGCATAAAATTCATCTTATGCCCAACTTCTCTCTCAATACATCAGTGCTCTGTCGCACTAATATTGCATGATGTGCAACTGACATTGCACATCCAGCAGAGCATAGAAGCTTTTTCCTCTCCACCCTTTGCATCTCATTTGCATTGAATCTCCTGTCATGTCCTTCGCATGACTCAATTTTATTTTCTGAACAGCCCTCAATATTTCATTCCATGTCCTCCTCGGTCTCCCTCTTTCACAACTTGTCTCCGCTATAATATAATTGACTTTTGGAAGAAACAAATATTCACCATGTATATGTTTCCTTTTAATTTCAGGACCGTTCCATGGCACATGGCACATGACTCTCTCCAAACATGATTGGTATCAGTAAGACGCTACTGAAACATCTTTTCAAATATGTTTTAGAAAAAAATTTTGCTTCAGAACAACGAAACCACGAAAAGAAAAATACAAATTGGACTTTTTTTTAAAATTTCTTCTGATCATTCTAGCTTTATCCTCTGACAAGGATATTTTTCATAAATTATTTTTATAAACAATTTTTAATCTTTTAAATTTATAAAAATGCCTTTCAAAATATTTCCCACAATAAACACTTATATGCTATAAAAGAAAATATTTTGAAATTACTTTCAAGCGAAAATGTGATTTCAGGGAGATTCGCCTGTTGTTTCTAGCACATTTTCGTCCCTCTTTTTTTCTTTTTCTGTTATTTCCCTTTAAAAATGCAGACACACAAACACACACACACACACACACACATATATATATATATATATATATATATATATACATATATACGACGGGTTTCTTTCAGTTCCGTGTATCAAATCCAATCACAAGGTTTTGATTGGCCCGAGACTATAGTAGAAAAGACACTTGCGAAAGTTGCCACGCAGTGGAACTGAACCCGGAACCATGTGGTTAGTAAACAAGCTACTTACCACACGGCCACTCCTACACACACACACACACACACACACACACACACATACACACACACACACACACACACACACACATATATATATATATATATATATATATATATATATATATATATATATATATATATATAGGACAGTGAAATCAAACGGTAAAGGCTGTTAAGTCATAACGATGGAGAAATAAGCTTTTACAGGGGAAAGTAAAAACGCGTGCTGTCCCTGTAGCTGAAGGAGAAGAAAGACAGCCGCTGGTCCCGTGTGAGCAACGAGGGAATCAAAGAGGAAGCAAGAGGGAGAGAGGGGACAGATATAGAAGGATGAAAGGCGAGAAGAATTAGAGAAAGGAAGGGAGAGTAAAAAAGGGGAGAAAAAAGAATATAAAAATAATATAAAGAGGAAGAGAAACGAGGAGAGATTAGAATAGCGTTGCATCAGAATTATTAAGATAAAACTTACTTGGGAATAGATGCGTGGCGTTCAATCATATAATACTGTAAATATATATATATATATATGCATATATACTTACATACATGTACATACTTACATATACATATATATGCATACACACATGCTGATAGAACCACGACGAAGCTCTCTTAGCTCGCGGTATGCCCGCCCTCCCATCCCCTCTACCAGTACCGGAAATTTAGATCATCTACCATTCTTAGCTGTCTCCCGCGAACACTGCTAGTGACCTTATACCACCCCTCTTATCGACCTCTTATCCCCTCTTATTCCCTCTTATCCCCTCTTATCGACCTTATAGCGCATAACGATTGGGTAGTATATGCAGGTTTGTGGGTATTGTTTTGTTTATGAATTCTGCCAAATGCAAGCTTTCTTTTCAGGTACACGACACTGCTTTCCCCCATCCCAGGGTCACACGGGCACACTCCTATGACACTCACTCCTCCCACACTGTCAGGATTGGCACTCCCAACGTCGGCACGCTGAAAGGTAGGTCTGGTAAAATTGTTGATATGCTTGAACGGAGACGCGTAGATCTGTGCTGCATCCAAGAAGTAAGGTGGAGAGGAGGTTCTGCGAGGTTCCTCACAGGCAAAGAACACAGGTACAAGATTTTCTGAAAGACCAATACTACGACACCCTCTTGCAAACTACCTCCTCGACGAGTGACAGGGACCTTCTCTTTGTGGATGGTGACTTCAATGGTCATGTCGGACGTCATGCTGGAGGCTTCCATGGCATACATGGAGGCTATGGCTTCGGTTCCCGCAACGAGGAGGGAACCAGACTGCTGGAGTTCTGTGATGCAACCGATCTTATGGTTTGCAATACCAACTTCAGGAAACCTGCCTGTCACCTAGTCACCTACCGATCCGGCAGATACTCTAGCCAAATCGACTACATCCTCACCAGAAATAGGGAAAGAGGGCGGCTTATAAGCTCCAAAACCTTCCCTGGCGAAGAATGTACCCCTCAACACAAATTAGTAGTTAGCGACTTCGGGATCAAGGCAAAATGGGTGCCCAGAAGTAGACCGGCCTGGAGGAGAAGGGTATGGAAGCTTAAAGACTCTGCAAATGGACGGAGGTTTAGAGACATGTTACTTGAAGCATTTGACGAAATAGAAGGGGATATAGCATCATACAAAGTCGAAGACAATTGGAGATTTCTGCAGGAAAACCCGCTGAGAGCCACCGACCAGATCTGTGGCTGGTGTAAAGTCCCTTCTCGACCCAGAGTAACGTGGTGGTGGAACAAGGAGGTAGACAGGGCTATTAGACAAAAGAAATAGGTTTGGAAGGACTGGAAGAACGGTGGCAGCAGGGAATTGTACCAATTTGCCAGAAGGGAAGCTAGGCGACAGGTTTATTTTGCCAGAGGGGAAGCAGATAAGAAAAGATTTGCCAATGTTCTGCGCCGTGAGGACCAAATACTTGAGGTATTTCGTGTTGCAAGACAGTGTAGGAGAGAGAATAGTGATGTCGTAGGAGAGAAATGTATTCGCATGGATGATGGTACGCTTGCACTAAATGAGGCTGCAAAGAAAGAGGTCTGGAGATGCCACTACGATAGATTGCTTAATAAAGAGAATGAATGGGAGAGAGTCTGCCGTATGTCGACCCAACAGAGGGACCAGCTATCCGAGTTGACAGTACCATGGTAGATAAAGCTATTAAGAGTATGAAGACAGGGAAAGCCCCCGGCCCATCAGGAATCACTGCAGAGATGCTCAAAATATCTGGCAGTGTCGGCTATAGCCTAGTCACCCGTATTACGAACCAGGTGATACACGAAGGAGTCTTACCCAATGACTGGTGTAGCAGCACCATAGTCAACTGCTACAAAGGTAAAGGTGACCCTTTAGATACAAATAATTACAGAGGCATCAAGCTGTTAGATCAGGTAATGAAAGTCACGGAGAGGGTCATAGCCCAACTAATAAGGGAGCGAATCAATTTAGATGAGATGCAGTTTGGGTTCATGCCAGGTAAAAGCACCACTGATGCCATATTTCTGGTAAGACAGCTGCAGGAGAAATATCTAGCCAGGGATAAACCTCTGTACCTGGCTTTCGTTGACATGGAGAAAGCCTTTGACAGGGTCCCCCGATCCATTATCTGGTGGTCAATAAGGAAACTTGGGATAGAAGAATGGTTAGTGAGAGCTGTGCGAGCCATGTACAGAGATGCTGTCAGTAAGGTGAGGGTTGGAAATGAGTACAGTAATGAATTCCGGGTAGAGGTAGGGGTCCACCAAGGTTCTGTCTTCAGCCCCTCCTATTTATCATAGTCCTCCAGGCGATCACAGAGGAATTCAAGACAGGTTGCCCCTGGGAGCTCCTCTATGCTGATGACCTTGCACTAATTGCTGAGTCACTATCAGAACTAGAGGAGAAGTTTCAGGTGCGGAAGCAGGGATTAGAATCGAAGAGCCTTAGATTCAACCTAGCTAAAACCAAAGTCCTAAGTAGGAAGGTAGATAAAACACAAACCCCTTCAGGTAGATGGCCCTGCTCGAAATGTAGAAAAGGAGTGGGTAGTAACTCTATAAGATGTACCCAGTGCAAGCTATGGACACATAAGAGGTGCAGCAATATCAAAGGCAGGTTAACTAGGAAGTTAGTTTTTGTATGTGGCAGATGTTCAGGTGCAATAAACACTGTAAACAAACAGGAAACAACTTCTGTCTCATTCCAGGGAGAAACACTACAGGTAGTTGATAGCTTCTGCTATCTGGGTGACCACGTTAGTAGTGGGGGTGGGTGCGCTGAAAGTGTAGCTGCTAGAATAAGAATAGCCTGGGCAAAGTTCAGAGAGCTCTTACCTCTGGTGGCGACAAAGGGACTCTCATTCAGAGTAAAAGGCAGACTGTATGACGTATGTGTACGAACAACCATGCTACATGGCAGTGAAACATGGACTGTAACTGCTGAGGACATACGTAAGCTCGCAAGGAATGAAGCCAGTATGCTTCGATGGATGAGTAATGTCAGTGTGCATACCCGAGAGAGTGTAAGTATCTTGTGAGAAAAGTTGAACATAAGAAGCATCAGTTGTGGTGTGCAAGAGAGACGACTACGCTGGTATGGACATATGGCGAGAATGGACGAGGATAGCTGCGTGAAAAAGTGCCACACCCTTACAATTGAGGGAACCTGTGGAAGAGGTAGGCCCAGGAAGACCTGAGCTGAGGTGGTGAGACAAGACCTTTGAACATTGGGCCTCACCGAGGCGATTACTTCTGACCGAGACCTTTGGAAATATGCTGTGCGTGAGAAGACCCGGCAAGCCAAGTGAGACCTAAATCCAAGGCTTCTGCCAGGGGTGTAGCCAAACCACTTATGCATATCTTTCCTTCATTGGACACTAAACTCCGCTTGCGAAGACTTGTTGGGGCAAGTGAAATCAAAATCGAACTAAATTCGACGACTGGCACCCATGCCAACGTCGTCTCCTTCATTGGACACGAAACTCAGCTTGCTAAGACTTATTGGAGCAAGCGAAAGCGAAATCGGGATGGCACCTGTGCCCAGCGTCACCTCTCTGGCACTTGTGCCCGTGACATGTGTAAGGTTTTTCGAGCGAGATCGTTGCCAGTGCCGCTGGACTGGCTCTTGTGCGGGTGGCACATAAAATACACCATTTTGAGCGTGGCCGTTGCCAGTATCTCCTGACTGGCCTTCGTGCCGGTGGCACGTAAAAGCACCCACTACACTCTCTGAGTGGTTGACGTTAGGAAGGGTATCCAGCTGTAGAAACTCTGCCAAATCAGATTGGAGCCTGGTGTAGCCATCTGGCTTCACCATTCCTCAGTCGAATCGTCCAACCCATGCTAGCATAGAAAGTGGATGTTAAACGATGATGATGATGATATATGGGTACAGGACGTCAAAAAACGTAAACAACCTTAAAAACTGGAACATGAAATAAAAGAACATGGAAAACGAAATTTTTTTGCGAACAACGAAAGAAGCAAACAGAAAAAACAAGACAGGCCATATAAAGAACAATCCCGGAATAACCGTCTAAGGGATAAGAATATCCGCTTTTACTACCGGTATAAATTACATATGTTAACATTGGCCATACATATGCAAACATACGATGCTTATAGGATACCCGCTTAAATTCTCTTCCGATGTTAGTGGTCGTTTAGATCCTTTTTCCCTGCACAGACGGCCTTCCTCTTTGAATTCTTTGTGCCATTTCCAAATCTGCATTGCCGTTGGTAACTTTTTAGAGAACTATCTAACAAATGCACGCTGCACAGTCTTGCTCGACTGTGTTCGAACATACTCCAACACACAAAGCGCCTTTTCTCTTTCAGTGAATGCCATTTCTATACCTGAAAAGATAAACACATCAAACACCAATCATAAAATTTTCATCTGCTTCTACACATGCTGTTAAAATTTAAAGTCATTTAAACAAGAACTGACAAAGTTATCAGATTGTGAAATGATAACAAATGCTTTGAAACACCCTGTGTAATTGTTAACCGTGAGATGAAATTTGAAAATTAACTCAAATTTTTCAAATTTCTTGTGTTTATGTAGATTTTTATGCTGGTTCTCATGGCTTCAATCACTTGTCCCAGCATTTTTTTTTATTGATAAGTTACAGAGCTTCAAACTTTGTTATGTTTAGCCAATGAGGATACAGGATTTGGAATCTGTTATTTTGTGCGTGACTGCAATCGCAAGAAAACAAAACGACAATGACAACACTGCGACGATAGCACGTATTTTATGCATTTAGTATGCCAAAATGTCTAAAAAATTGCTACACAACACAAATTTTTATGCAATCAATAATTCAAAACAAAAAAATGAGTAAACAACACATTTTATTGTTTTAAGGACATAAAGAGTGTGTAAACAAATGGTTTCTTAGTATTACTGTGGATTTCGATTGGTTAAAATAACCCAAACTTTGCAAACTTTAAGACAATTGATTTCTTGCTATGTCTGTGATTTTCGATTGGTTAAAATTACCCAAAATTTGCAAACTTTTATTCATTTATAGCAAAGATAAATTTCATTTCAATAATTAACAAACGGACATGTATATATGCATTTTTGTATGTATGTATTTTTGTATGTATGTATCCATATAGTTTTCTATGTATTTTTCTCTTTATCTATACTATATATAAAACAGAGATGTGTGTGTAATCGCTTATCACGTGAAAACGGCTTCACTATTTACTTCCATACTTGTGATGCAGGAATAATTTGACCTCGGATAAATCTTAGGCTCTTCATTTGATTTTTTTTATTAAGATAAATAATATTGCTTTATTTTTAAGATTCACTTCTTTAAAAAGGTTCCTCAATGTCAACTTCCGGTAGCCATAGTTTTCTCTTCACTTTAACTTCAATCGTTACTGTTCGCACTAAAAGTTTACTCACATTTACTGATGTAAGTAATTTCATCATTTACTAACAGAAGTACGGTTTTCTGTTTCCCTGTTGCTGAGGTTTTGTTTTTCTGGTACCTTCGATACTGGCTGTTTGGTTCACTGAGTGACAAATTTCGATTCAACATCACTTTAACTTCAATCGTTACTGTTCTCAATAAAAGTTTACGTTTTCAATCGCTAACACGTTCACATTTACTGATGTTAGTAATTTCATCATTTACTAACAGAAGTACGGTTTCCCTGTTGCTGAGGTTTTGTTTTTCTGGTACCTTCGATACTGGCTCTTTGGTTCACTGAGTGACAAATTTCGCTTCAACCTCACTTTCACTTCAATCGTTACTGTTCTCACTAACAGTTTACGTTTTCAATCGCTAAAAACTTCACATTTACTGATGTAAGTAATTTCATAATTTACTAACCAGGGTTATGGTTAGGGTTAGGATTAGTCACAAGTGGCTATGTGAAAGAACAATTCTGGCACCAACGAATGATTCTGTAGACAAGCTGAATTAAAATTTGTTAACTCAGCTTCCAGGACCTGAATGTTCATACAGATCAATTAACTCTGTCCATGATCAAGAACAGGCAACGCATTACCCAGTGGAGTTCCTCAATTCACTTCAGCCACCAGGATTTCCACCACACATTCTGATCGTGAAAATAGGTGCTCCCATAATGCTATTAAGAAACCTTGATGCACCCAGACTCTGCAATAGAACAAGGTTGGTTGTTAAAACAGCCATGCCCCATATGTTGGAAGCAACAATAATTACAGGCAGCATGATGGGTGAGAATGTCTTCATTCCAAGGACATCTCTCATTTCAAATGATCTCCCCTTTCAGTTCAAGAGACTGCAGTTTCCGGTCAAATTTAGTTTTGCAATGTCTATCAACAAAGCACAAGGTCAATCTCTAAAGGTGGTGGGACTTAACCTCCTTCAACCTTGCTTCTCACATGGTCAGCTGTATGTTGGATGTTCTAGAGTTGGAGAGGAAAATAACCTCGACATTCTCAGTGATAAGCATGGCAAGACAGAAAACATAGTATATGAAGAAGCACTTACGTGAATAGTATGTACATGTCATATACAAAAGTGTAAAACCATTGAGTGTTAAAGTAAGTATTACTATTACACTTTCACTTTTCGACTGACATGCGTCAATGTATATCTGTGTGTGAAACAATAGCGTGGTATATTCGCTGTGTGAATTTTTTTCATTTAAGCCCCATTTTTATTATCGTAAAAGTTTCCAAGTACCAATAAGCAACAATTTCATTCCCGGGCAACGCCGGGTGACTCTGGTAGTGTATTTATAATTGTATGTATGTATATCTAATATATATATAATAGAATGTACTTATCTATGTATTTTGTATGGATGTTTATTTTTATATATGTATGCATATATGCACGTATTATGTATATATGTGTGTATGTTTGTGTAGCTGTATGTATGAATTTTTGTATCTATGCATGTATTTTTCTGTGTGTATGTTTTTGTATGTGAGTGCGTGTATGTATGTATACATGTATGTATATTTACATTTATTTATGTATGTATTCGGCTAAATTTGTGTACGCATGTATGTAATGTACGTACGTATGTATGTATATTTCTGTGTATATATGTATGTAGGTATGTATGTAGTGAGGTATCATGAAACGTGTGTAAGTTTGTATGTATGCGAGTGTGCATGTATATTTTTAGGTACTTTTGTAAGTAGGGTTAGGGTCTGTATTTTTGTATGAATTAAAGTGCATGGTTGCGTATGTTTTTCTTTATTAATTTCTGGCTGTGGGTGTTTGCGTGCGCGCGTGCGCGTGTGTGAAGGCACGTGTTCCACATTTCACCTCCCTCACCGATTCAACTGGACATGAAAACAAAAGTAAATAAATAAAGATCTATTTTAGAAACTGACGAATAATCAGCGGATCATATTTGACAGAAACAATACAAAATTGCTCATACGGAATCCGTCGGCATCTTCCAAAGAGAAGTGGAAAGTAGCAGGTTGTAATGGGATGTACTAAAAACGGGGCTAATGCAGTTTTGATCCTCTCCAAGAAAAATACATATTTTGGAAAAAAAAATTTGGGATTCCTATGTTTTAGATGTCAGAGATTACGAATATGCAAAAAAAAATTAATCTAATCACCCACCCCCAATTTAAAATATTGATTTTTGTTTACTTTAAAGAGCCTATTGAGAATTGACGAATATATGCAAATCAAAATTAAATACAGACACAAACATTAAACTGAAAATAATTTGCCTTTTATTTGTGTTTGCCTTAATCGTAAATAATAATTAAATGTAAATTAAATATGCACCATTTTATGAGAAACAAACATTATGTAAAATAATTAATGTTATAAAGTTTAATAAGGGGCTCAAATTTCATCCCTTCCCCCAATTTTGAACACTTCCTCCGTTCATTTATTTGTCTGTCTATTTATCCCTATCCGTTTATTCATAAAATATATTTGTCAACTAAATAGAGGACGGTGATACTGTTATTTTTAGCCCCAGCAAGACATTCCTATCTATCTATCTATCTATCTATCTATCTATACACATGTCTATAAGCTTATTGAATTTAAAATTTTGAAAACGTGGTTTTGCATATTCAATTCCCTACAATCTCTTTAAAGTAAACAAAATCAAAATTTTTAATTGGAGGAGAGAAGGAAGGGGGTGAAATTTAAAAGCAATTTTTGCATATTCGTAATTTCCAGCATTTAAAACGTAGGAAACCGGAAATTTTTTTTATACAAACGTGGTAGCTATCAGTTGTTCATTTGTTGTGCTAGAAACAACAGCTAAGTCTACTAAATATATTATTTAATTACCTATAGGCATAAACGTGGAAGGTGGTCGTTAGTCATGCACTGTGTCAGAAACAGCAGCTAAATCTCCTAGATATTTTCTTTTGACTCTATAAAAATATGGAATGTAGGTAGTCATGCGATGTGCTTGAAACAACAGCTGAATCTCACCTAAATCGCCTTTTCTCCTCAAAACATTTAATTTGCTTTTGTTTCTGATGGAAAAGGGCTCTCCCACCAGACCATTTTTCAATATGCCTACATTGACAGTGTCAACTCTGAGGGAATGGGTGGAGATGCAGGAGTTAACTTCGGAAGGCGTAACTGCAGCTATCGGCATCTGTAAAGATAGTTGTAATGAACATTACATAACAACTGTCCTTGTATATAATCCACCATTATTCACTGAATATGGTTGTTGTGTCGTTATTAGTACAACAGTGTTAGTAAAGATATTAGCAAATACATATACAGGTTAACTACTTACTTCTTGTCAACACCAACGATGGTGGGTACCGTATACCGGCATTAGTACAAAGCAATGTTAATACAAATGCTTGGAAATAAGTTAGGTAAACTGATAAAACAAGGGTAGTTAATTCCTTAAGTAAGGTAGACAAAAGGAGATAAGGATAGTAAATTCGTTAAATGAGATAAATAATTAGGATACGGGTAGATAATTCGTTAAGTTAGGTACACAAACAGGATATGGGTAGTTAATTCGTTAAGTTAGATAGAGAAAAGAAGGTTATGGGTAGAGAATTCATTAATTTAGATCGACAAATACGAAAAGGGTAGTTAATTCAATATGGTAGGTAGACAAATAGCATAAGGCTAGTCAAATTGTTATATATTATTAGTGTCTGATTAATTAAGCAATAAGAACCAAGAATGGCGTGGTCACGATTAGCTTCTTTTGTTGTTGGAGACGGAGAAGGAAGCAACCGTGTATGTGTATGAATTTCAGTAATGTGGGGGTCACTATTGGGAGAGGAAGAGGGTGAGGGAGATTTGGTGTGGGAGGTTCCGGTACAGAGGAGACATTTCCCGTATACGTGGTCAGAATCTGTGTAAACGAGCGGCAGGATTCGGATAAGCAAGCATCGTTCCAATTGAAGGAGTTACGGAACAAATATAATATCAATTTAAATTTGTATTGAAATAGTATTATTGAGGGGGTTCAAGCATTATTGGAGATGATGACTCGCATATATATATATATATATATATATATATATATATATATATATATATATATATATATATATATATATATATATATATATATATATATATATATATATATATATATATATATATATAGTGTACTGATCCGTGAAGAAAATTCAACAAGAAAAGTACTCCACCTGGTGAGAGATAAATAATATTTATTTAAGGTCACAATACATGTTTAAAACGCTACTAATAGTTTCATACGCTGGGAAGGCGGAAACATATTCTTCAGGCGCAAACCACATATTATAACGTATTAAAGAAATTGAATGATAGAAGAAATGCGTAATAAACTGAGAAGGACGCATATAGAAAACGCAAATAGTATACAATGGTAGACGATAAACGGTATAGGCCAATGTCACGAGCTGGGTATTTATATCTCAATGTGTTTTAAACAAATGAACTCACAAAATCACAGACATTAGCACTATCATATGTCCCCCTACATACATCAAATAGTTCATCACTATACGACTTTCTGTACCCATGCTAATCCTTTACTGAACAATGGTGCTTTCTTCGCATGCCTGATAATACCTAGATCTATAGGGTAAATCTCAACATATGAATTAGCAAATTCAATAGCTTTCTCAAGTATCGATCTAGATTTAGAGAGATAAAAGTCTATAATATCAAAATGGATAAATTTAACCTTATTCTTATTCTTAATAATCTTAAACCAATCTCTCTCAATAAAACTGTTATTCCATTGTTGAAGTCCAATATTAATATTTCTGATATTAATATTTCTAAGTATTTTTCTAGCTGGGTTTAACAATCTTCAGATAAGATTATCATGAATATTGAATGTATGGTCCTTTAAAGTAATAAACGTCTTTCCCTTAGCTAAGCATTCTAATCTATCATCAATATTACTACGCTCAGCATATATTAAGAAAAAGGGGTCTGTCAGAATTTCGGATAATTCTTCATTAGCGCTTTTATTCGTTTAACCGATAACTTCGGTTAAACGAACGATATCACTATATATCTTATCTATAAAAGGCAGATTTTCTGTGTGTGTATGTGTGTGTGTATGTTTAAAATTTATACATTCACACAATTCCAAATTTCTTGGATTAAAGAATCGGAATTAATATTCTAAATACAATTTGTTAGGTCACTGCGTCATTTTTTCATTCAAAATAATTCCTAATAACGAATAAAATCCATAAAACTACACAAATAAACATTTCCCCACCTAATAAAATTTAATTTCATCTTTCTACTACAAATCCTTTCAACTCCTATTTTCTCTTATGAACCTTTACGAACAATCCAATAACAAATAGAAAAAGAAAGGAAGGAGAAACACTGGCAGTAAAAGAAAACTATTTCAGTATCAAAACTGAAACAATCACATTTCGATAGTGTAATGACAGATAGTTTCACTTTAATACTACATACATATATACATACATACCTCATTCTAATTGGCGGGAATTGTAAGTTATTTCTAACTCGTCCTTCACCATGATAACAAAAAGAAAAAATAGCCACACATCTTTTTCAAATACGATCGACAAACATTTATTCCCTACAAAATGTGAGTTTTTTGGAAAATCTTTTCGTAAATCTTGAGATTAACACCCGCACGATTACCTACCTAACCCTAACACTAACACTGTAGAGAAAATCGTGCGGGTGTTAATCTGACAATTTAACAATCTTTTTTAAAACACTTTTACTTACTAACATTTTTAGTCCCTCTTTTGTTTGGAGCTGTAGCACTGTCTGCCATTTGTTCATTGAGTGCTCTATGTATTTTATGATAATTGGTGCCACCTTGTTTATGGCTAGTGTTTCCAGAATCCACGTGTGGGGAACACTGTCGAAAGCCTTTATTATTATTATTATTATTATTATTATTATTATTATTATTATTATTATTATTATTATAATTATTATTATGTTGTTGTTATTTTTCTTCTTTCTTCAAATTTTCTTCCATTTCTCGCCGAGTATTTTCAGTTCACCTAGGGCAGAGAAACTCGTTCTATGCATTCCCAGTTTACACACGCAAATTCACAGGTAAAACATGTATTTAAGAAAAAAAAAAATTCATGAATGGATGTTGTTTTCACAGCGATAATGCTCTTCTCAGTACATGAGTCGTTCCAGTTAGCACGATTTTTTGCACTTCCTGCAGGGATGGTAAGCCTGGTATCATTTTCAAATAGGTTTCAGTACCTTTTTTTATCATTCCAAGAGATCCTACAATCACTGGTATGGTAGTCGCCTTGAGGTGCCACATTTTTTCAATTTCTATTAGCAAGTCTTTATATTTACTGATCTTGTCAAATTCTTTCGCCGCTATATTATGATCGCAAGGAATACTCATGTCAATTAATAAACACGTCTTCTTTGTCTGATCTTTTATGATAATATCCGGTTTATTAGCTTTTATAGTCATGTCGGTATGTACGGGGAAGTCCCAGAGAATCGATACATTTTCTCCCTCAGTCACAGCTTCAGGATGGTGTTTATACCATTTGTCAGCGGTTTTGATTTTATAATGCTGACATATTGTTCAGTGTAAATACTGGCCAACTCTGTCATGTCTTGCTTTATATTCTATAGGTGCTTAGACTCTACATCCTAAGATTAGGTGGTCTATAGTTTCAATCGCATCGTTACAAAATCGGCATTTTGGGTCAGCTCCATTTTTTTATCACATTGGCTTGGTAGTTCCGGGTTAATAAGCTTTGGTCTTGAGCAGCCAATATGAAACCTTCACTCTCTGCTTTTAGCCCTGAACTTCGTAACCACTGATGCGTGCGTTTCTGGTCAACATCAGCTTGTTTGCTACGAGCCACATACTTGCCATGCAGAGGTTTCTGTTTCCATCTGCTAGCTAATTTTTCATGTGCTTTTGTCTTTGCAATTAATTTTATTTTCTTTGCAGCAGCAGTTGGCGCATTTCCTTCAACCTGATCAAGTTGGTGGGTATTTAAGAGTTCGGTAGCGAATTTTTTGCTCTCTTTCAGAATAGAGTGAAGTTTTTTCGGTCTTTCATGTTTTTCAACAAGTTTCAGCATCCAATCGTTGGTTGCTTCAAGGTATTTGGCCAGTCCGATTGTGGTGGTTTTATACGTAAGTTCAAGCTGGATCAAGCCTCGACCTCCCTGAGCTCTGGGAAGGTAAAGATGATCCACGTCTGCCTTTGGATGGTGCATCTTATTACAAGTCAGTAGCTTGCGGATTTTTCTATCAATTTTGGCTATTTCACTGGTATTCCAGTTAAGCACATTGAAGCTATAAAGAACAACTGGGACTGCTAAGGAATTTATGGCTAACACCTTATCATGTGCATTCAGCTCAGACTTCAGAACTGCTCGAACTCTTCTATAACATTCCTTCCTAACCTTCTCTTTCATGCTTGCATGCTGGATACCAGAGCCTTCATTTATTCCTAGGTATTTATAGGTTTGTTCCTGCTCAAGTTCTTTTATTACTGTTTCGACATCTAATTCTATTGAACTTGACTTTACCAGTTTCCCTTTCTTAAAAGTGACTTTGGCACACTTTTCAAGGCTAAACTCCATTCCGATATCATTACTGGATCCTTTCACAGTGTATAGTAGTCCTTGAAGCTCTTCATCATCTTTGCCATATAGCTTTAAAACATCCATATAAAATAGATGACTTATTTTCTTGATGTCAATTTTGTAGCCATACCCTGTTCTATTCAGTTCACTTGAGAGTGGTATTAGTGCTATCCAGAAAATTAGTGGTGAAAGTGAGTCACCCTGGAAAATGCCACAGTTTATGCTAATATTGTTTGAGTGCAATACTCCATTAGAATGATATAATTGCAGCTTCGTGTTCCATAGTGACATATTATACTTCAAAATATCTGAAATCACAGGAGAAATTTTGAAAATGTCCAGTGATTTCAGAATCCACGAATGTGGTATGCTGTCAAAGGCTTTTTTATAATCAATCCATGAAGAGCTGAGATTATTTTTATCATTATTATTATTATTATTATTATTATTATTATTATTATTATTATTATTATTATTATTATTATCATTATTATTTTTAATTTTTCCCACAAGGGCGGCTTGGGGCAGGTGGAGAATAGTCGATTATATCGACCCCCTGTGTTCAACTGGTACTTATTTTTTAGACCCCGAAAGAATGAAAGGCAAAGTCGACCTCGGCGGAATTTGAACTCAGAACGTAGAGATGGGCACAAACCTCCCGTCGCTAGACTGATTCTGCAGAACAGGGTGGAGTGTGAAAACCAACTTTAAAGTGTAAATATAGATGTTTTTGAATACACACTCATACATACATAGGTATAAATATACACATACATACAAATAGACACATACATACCAATACTTGTCAGTCTCTTCCAAATACGATCGACAGTCAAACATTTATTCATTACAAACTGAATTTTTTTAATATCTTTCTTAAAACGCATTTACTTACTACCACATACATACAACATACATACTACACACATACATACAAATACCTGTCATTTTTTTAATTTAGTGTGTGTGTGTGTGTGTTGCCCATCTTAATATATAATGCCGAAGTTCTGTATCTGTGTGAAGCCTTTTTAAAAGTTTATAGAAATCCACATTTTCCACTTTTTCGTCCTAACCTTAACCCTAACACTGTAATGAAAATCGTGCCGGTGTTAATCTGAAAATTTAACAATCTTTTTTAAAACACTTTTACTTACTAACATTTTTTTTATTTAGTGTGTGTGTGTATGTGTGTTGCCCATATATATATATATATATATATATATATATATATATATATATACACTTGAGACTTAGTTTTCGGTTGGGAGTTTGATCGGCAGACGTCATTATTATTATTTTATTTTAAATTTTTCCCACAATGGTGACTTGGTGCAGGTGGAGAATAGTCGATCGACAGTCAAACATTTATTCCCTACAAACTGAATTTTTTGAATCATCTTTCTTAAAACGCATTTATTTACTACCATATATATAGAGAGAAAGACACACAATACACATTAATACACACATATATACAAATAGCTGTCATTTAAAAAAATTTAGTGTGTGTGTGTGTGTGTTGCCCATCTTAATATATAATCCTGAAGTTCTGTATCTGTGTAAAATTCTTTTCAAAAGTTTATACAAATCCACATTTTCCACTTTTTAATACAAATTTTTACATCAATGGAATTTTCTCGATGTGAACTTTCCAGTGCAGTAATTAGATTTTTTAATTCCGTTTACTTTGTGTGATTTAAGGGAGATTTGGCTGTTGTTTCTAGAAACTTTTATATTTCTTCCCTTCAACCTGTACCGGCTTTCTTACACATCGATCACGCGCTCAACATATAATACACAGAGTAAGAGTAAAAGGGTTTTAGGGTTTTAGGGTTAGTGTTACGTAATCGTGTGTGTGTTAATCTGAAAAATTACCGAAATATGAAAACTACCGACCCTGCCATCTTTTATAACTTTTGTTGGTCTGTTTAATATGTACATAGATTATGCCTCCAAACAAGAGAGCTTGCTGGGGAAAGAAAACAACCGGTTTAAAAAGACAGCAACAGACTGCAGCAATTCACCACATTCCAGAAGCTACTTTGAACATAAGGCAAAATGGTGCATCAACATCTACTGCCCAATCTGATAGAATTCTTGCAGAACTGTGTAGCAACAGATCGCCAGCAATTGCTTCATCAGAAATTGCCGTCCTACCTCCTGTGAAAAGGAATTACCCTGCTATGTATAATCAAGGCAGCACAAAAAGTTGTTTTGCACAAGCATTTGTATAGCCAATTAGATGAATGAAATTTACGTACACTTAATAATGTTACGCAAAACAGCCTTCAGACTTTCCCTATTAATTTCGTTGTCGTTTGAATTATGAACATATTTACATCATAAGGGTTTTTTCGTTGTAAGGCTTTCTATTTTAGTTGATTTTCACCTAGCAAGACTTATCATAGATGGTGTAATAAGTCACACCCGGACAACGTCGGGTTATACTGCTTATATATATAATATTTGTATTGCCATAACATTTTTAATAATAGTGAATATATACGCATGTGTGTCTGTGTAGTAGGAAGATAGGAACACTGCTTTCTGACTATATGGTTGAGAGTTCAGTCCTACTGCATGGCTACTTGGGCAAGTGACTTTGATGGACGAAAACAAAAAGATGTCCGTCGTATATATATATATATATATATATACATATATATATATATACAGTGATACCTCACAGTACGAGTTTAATTCGATCCATGACCGAGGTCATCTCACGATTTTGTCGTTTTACAAAGCAATTATCCCCACTCCACAAAAACCACTTAAAAATATTTTTTCAACGTTTTTTAAAACAGAAAAGCTGAGATTACAAGTAAAATGACAATTGTAAAAAAGAAAATGCAAAACAAATACGTAAACTGGTTTTATTAAGTGAATTACTTTAAAATGGGACGATTTATGTCCTCATACTGCGGATTCACGCTCGTACTTTAAGGCTAAAAATTCGCACGGGACTCGGCTCGTACAGCAAATGACTCGCACAATGAGGCATTTATACTGCGAGGTTCTGCTGTAGATAGATAGATAGATAGATAGATAGATAGATAGATAGATAGATAGATAGATAGATAGATAGATAGATAGATAGATATGCGAGTGTGTCTTTTGTGTCTGTGTTTTAGCGATTCAGCCTAAGAGATGGATAGCATAAGTATTAGGCTTCCAAAGAGTAAGTCCTGGGAGTCGATTCATTCGACTAAAACCCTTTAACGTGGCGATCCAGCATGGCCGCAGTCAATTGGTAGAAAAAAGAACAAGAGTAAAAGAATAAAAGAATATAAATGTTTTTATTTCAAAAATTTACAGTTTCCTTTTCGTGGCTGATTCGTTCGTAAAGTGGGTAGTTTTACGTAGCGAAAGTGTTACGTCGGTTGTTTGTCGTTATCAGGCAAGACAAAAATAAAAAACAACATGCTTCAATCAATGATGAAGCGAATCAAAAAATAATATTGAATGATTTTTCTTCAGGACCTCTTTGGTAGGCTGAAAATTCGGATAGAGATGCCGAATATGAAGAGAACCTTAGTTTGCCGACAGTGCTGAACATAAAGTCACTCACTAAAGAAAGAGATCCACGCTCTGGATACGAAATGTGTCATGGTAGATTTCAACAAGAATATTTTAAGACAATTGGGGAATAGCAAAAACAGTTTTCAACATAAACGCTAACGAGTTTCTTCTTCCCTCCCCATCCTCCTTCTCCCTCCTCCTCCTCCCTCTCATCTACCTTTTTTCTTTCTCTTTCATGATGGTAGATAGGGAAGAGGGAGTATTCAGAGCGGAGACAAAAGGGAACACAGAGGAAGTGGTAACAAAAAAGTATGAAGAAGAATTACACAAGAAGGGACTACACAATCGATTCCAAATAGCAAGAACAGAAGTTGCTGGAAAAAATAGATGGGATTGGCTGATGTAAGGGACCCTAAAAAAGAGGCTGCTAGCACCATACTGGCAGCGCAAGGCCAAGCTTTGGCCACGAACTGGAGGGTCAAACTTAGGAATGAGTAAAAGACTTCGCTTGCCGCGTCTGCAAAAGAGTGAATGGAACCATTGTCTATATCACAAATGAATGCCCTAGGCTGGCCTAAAACGATTGCAAGTTGTAGCGACACGACCAGGTAGTGAAAGGGCTACATTGGAATGTGTGCGATAAGAGGGGGCCACAAAAAATCAAAACGTGGTATGAGCACAAACCGCGAAGACTGGTGGAGTCGGAGACTAGCAAAATCCTCTGCAATTTCCCAATACAAAAAGATCAGGTGCTAGAGAGTAAGAGAACGGACATAGTGGTGGTGGACAAGGTGCACCACATATGCTTTATAGGTAATGTTGCACCACATATGCTTTATAGGTAATGTTGCACCACATATGCTTTATAGGTAATGTTGCACCACATATGCTTTATAGGTAA
>NC_142957.1:1106519-1129019 GCF_046866305.1 Octopus bimaculoides
AATCCTGGAATAACCTCACAAATTCCCAACGTTACGCACTCCGACGTCTAGCTAATAACGATTCTATTGTTATTAAGATGGCGGATAAGGGAGGCGCTATCGTCATTATGGACAAAAGTGAGTATATTTCGGCTTGTGAAGAAGTTTTAAATGACAAAACTTCATATGAAGAATTACCTGTCGATCCAAACCCCAATTACAGAGAGGAACTTGACAAAATAATTCTGGAAATGGAGGAAAACAATTTCGTTAGTAAGGCTGAATCTAGGATTTTAAGGTCTGAAAGAAGAACACCTGTATTTTATGGTCTCCCTAAAATACACAAAAAGTTCGAAAAATTTCTTCCAATGCGCCCAATTTGCAGCGGATATGAATGCTGTACGGCCAAAATTTCGGAATGGCTGGATGGCTTTCTACTCCCCGTCGCAAAAAGATCAAGTTCCTATATTCGGGACACTTTTGATTTTGTATCTAAAATCAATAACTTTTTTAAGCGCCGAGGCCGTGTTGAGAACTGTTTTTTGGTAACCATGGATGTTTGTTCCTTATATCCTAATATTGACCATAATGAAGGGGTAGAAGCATGCATGGATGCCTTTGAAAAGCGGTCAAATAAAAGTGTTCCAACAAATTTGCTCTGTAGATTATTGAGGTTTGTGTTAGAAAGTAACACAATGCAGTTTAGACAAAGATTCTACCACCAGACGAAGGGTTGCGCCATGGGTACCCCCATGGCAGTTAATTTCGCTAATGTCTTTATGACAAATTTTGAGACAAAGTTACTGAAGACATTCAAATCCCTTCATGGTCATGAACCAATACTTTGGTTACGGTTCATTGACGACGTATTTTTTGTCTGGGAAGGATCACAGGATAGTTTAATGGACTTCTTACATTTCTGTGATTGTTTTGCTAGAAACTATGGCTTTAAGTTCAACATAAAATTTACGTCTAGTTTTTCAAAAACTAGCGTTGAATTTTTGGACACAAAAGTCAAGTTTTCTGGAGGCAGAATAGTGACAGAGTTATTTTGCAAGCCAACGTCATCCCACATATATCTCCACCGCTGCTCCGATCATCCACATCATCTTATTCGGTCAAATCCGAAATCCCAATTTTCTAGGATAAAACGGATTTGCACTGACATAGGGGATTACTGGAAACATGCAAATGCTTTTGTATGTCATTATGTCAAACGGGGTTACAGTGAATCACGTTTAAAGGAAATAGCAAGTGAAATAGCTAAGATTAGCAAAGATAGTCAAGCCTACACGCCTAATCTTAGCAAACAAAATACAACAGATTACAGAATTCCTTTAGTGATTAACTGGCACCGACGTTTCGCTGGCATTTCAAAAGTGTTGCATGAAAGTTACCAACATGTGGCGAAAAAGTATCCCAGTTTCAAACAGATATTTCCTCAGCCGCCCATTGTAGCCTTTCGATGGAATAAGAACATAAAAGAATTATTGACCTCTATATCTGACTCCAAGAACACGAACATTGGAGTATCTACACGCTGTACTTTAAAGAACAGCCGCAAGAGAGGTAAGCCCTGTTCATTGTGCAACAACATGAGTGGAGTAAATACCATCAAAAATCATAATAGAAATGTTATGATTTATACAGAAGGGGGAACCTGCAAAGATTCCCATTTAGTGTACGGTGCAGAATGCACTAACCATAACTTGATTTATGTTGGTTGTACAACGGAACAATTAAACAAAAGGTTTAATGGGCACAGATTCGACGTCAGGCACAAGAACAGTAGTTCAACAGAACTTGCTGAACATTTTGTTTCAAGCGGCTGCAATTTTGAAGAAGATTTGAAAGTGCACATTCCCAAAAAATATCCTGAATGTACCCCACTTTCACTTCACAGAATGTATGAGGAGAAATATGTCTGCGGGTTATTGACATCACGCCCTGGAGGAATGAATAAGATGACAGGAGAATATCATCAAATTTATACAAAACTGTTTGATTGAATATTCTTCTTTCTCTCTTTTTCTTTTCTTTTTCTGTCGTCTACCTTTTTCTTTCTTTCTTTCTGCTTATTAAAAAACTGACAAAAACTGATGATGTCATTCTATCAACATACGGACGCTGGTTACTCACGTTCATAGTTTACGTTTGGTTTCTGAAATTTTGAATTTTCAATCACCTTTTGGTTTGAACTTGAGAAAGACAGACGTTCTGTCGAAATATTGTTCAAAAAATAAAACATCTAAAATCGCACTCTTCGTCTTGACTATTTACCTTCGTGAAGAGTTACGTCAATCCTTTTTTTTAAATGATAATAATAATAATAATGATAATAATAATAATAATAATAATAATAATAATAATAATAATAATAATAATAATAATAATAATAATAATAACAACAACAATGATAATAACTGTAAAAGTAATAAGGAGAAGCTTATATTAAGAAACTCTTAGAAGCTTCATTTGCTCATGAAGGAGGGAAAAAATCTTCGTTAATACGTTCATGCGTAAAAACCAATTGGAAGAGCATGATGGGTGCGCTGCAACTGTTGTTGCAAAAAAGGTAAATTCAATGTCAAAGCAAGAAGACTTTGAACAATTTCTGATAGGTGGGAATAAAAACCTTTGCATGGAAAAAATGTGGATCGTAGCAAAGAAGCTGATATAGACCAGAAGCACACATATCAGTTGCTACACATCATAGGGCTAAAGGCAGGGAGCCCTGCATGTGTGACACCTGGAATTATATTTTAAAATCAGTCAGTATTAGAATGAATGTTTTCATTGGAATGTGGACCTTTTTACTTTCACACATCATTGTGGTGACTGCACTCACTTAAGAAACACTTTTCCCCTTTTCGTCATCCTCTTTTTTCTTACCTTTCCCATCCTAAAATTGACATATTGAAAATCATTAATCTACTAACTCCTAGCATGTATATAAGGAGATGAGTATATTTTCAAATATGTTCATAGGTATACAAGGAGAAAGGAAAGAGAGGAAAAATGCTTTGTAATGAAATTTCAATGGGATGACAACATCAAATTAAAAAGTGACCTTTTACTCTATCTATCTATCATCCCCATTATTGCTTTTGTTCCTCTTTCTCGAATTACCGGTAACCCAAGAAGACATAAAACGAAATGCGGAAAACGTGAAATTCATAACAGAAATGAAAACAACGCTGTGGGCAGTAAATTAAGAAGGAACAGGATAGGGGTGAAACGAAACCTAGACGTGAACCCATACACAATTTGTGACGGCGAATTGGTGTATGCACAGAAAGTAGTAATACCTGATGCACTGCAAAGGAAATTGTTGAGGGAATTGCCATGTTGGACCTCCTGGTATTTCGAGGATGAAAGCTTTAATGCGTATCTATGTATACTGACTAAAACTGGATAGAGAAATTGAACATTTAATGAAAGGCTGTAGAGGATGTTTTCTAGCAGCAAAATTACCGACTATATAAAGTGAACATTGGCCACAGGTAGAGGTTACCTGGTTGTGACTACAAAGTGATTTCGCTGGTCCTTTCAAATGGATCATACTATTTAGTGGTAGTAGATATTTTCTCTAAATAAAAAGAAATTTGTGTAAAAAGCCTACATCCTCTATGACAAACGTTTTACATGAGCGAGTCTTGGCGACAAATACAGAAAAGTGTCTGACAATGGGACACAATTTGTGTCTTTTGTGTGTAAAGAAGTTTCGTAAAACGTTCGCGGTAGAACATATAATTACGGTTCCATACTATCCCAGATATAACGGACAAGCAAAACGCTTTGTCGATACGTTCAAGAGAACCCTTATGAAAGTCGAATAAAGAAATCACGGATGAAGTAGCTATACAACAATTCTTAAGAGTATACTGTCTGACACAAAATCCCAGCATCTCAGCAGATATGTTATCAGCGAGGAAAGTAAAATCAGTCTTCGACAAATTGCTACCTGCTGTTGTGAGAAGGAAAATTGTAAAGGATACTACAGCTAGACATTACAAAAACTGTAAAAATGTATTTTTTAGAGCATATAAGAACGGAAAACAAAGTTGGGATTACGGCCCGATTACTGAACTCAAATGAAAAAATACTTTACCCAGTACAAGGTAGGGACGTATGAATCAACTAAAAAAAAAAACAATCGTTGAGAGTTAACCCGAGAGAAATGAAGATGTAATGGAATGGTGATGTGGTACTGTTGAAGTACCTACTACACTACAAATAACTCAACCGAGACGCACAAGCGAAAGAAAAAGAAAATGTGCGGAGTTGCTGGAAGCGGATGCCAGACGAAAATAATATTAAATTTGTAAATGTATGATTAAAAAAGTCTCAAAATGGAAGTTGGAGTGATGTAAAAATTATTACTTATAAGAAGAAATAAAATTACACTTCTTAAGAAAAAACGAACTCAAAAGGGAGGGTATTAGGGAGATGAATATAATAGATTAGCGGTTCGGCAAAAGAAAACGATAGAATTTGTAACAGTCTTAAAAAGCAAATGAGTATTGTGTTCGATTAGTTCAAGTAAAATAGCTGAAGGTGGAGCCTCAGCATGGCCACAGTCTACTATGTAAAACAAGCAAGAGAAGATAAACAAAACTATATTATTTCAAAGCTATAAGGGAAATGAGAAAGGAGCATATGCGGCATATTTGGCTTTATGAGTTCAACAAAGGAAACAACGCAAAGAAAATGCGAGGAATATTAATGCAGTACATGGAGATCAGACAATAAGTGTAAGCTAGTGTCAGCGATGTTTCCTCGTCCTGCGAGATCTGAAGAGAAACTAGCAGAGATGCTTAGATTTGGTCATTCAACCATTCGTAAACACCTGCGTGCCATCGGAAAATGAGCATCTTTGGTTTCAAGACGACAGGTATTCTGCCATCAAAACAATGCTCGACCGCATACAACAAGGATAACATTCGAAATTCTGGAGTAGTCTGAATAGGAAACGATGCCCTACCCATTATAAACGCCGGATATTGCTCCATATGATTACCATTTATTGAATAGTATTCAAAATTATTAGGACGAGAAAATATGAATTCGGTAGACGAGGAGAGAATAGTAGTGGAGGATTATTTTTTGTCATGAATAAGTGAAATTTGGAAGAGCGTAGTTGCATGTCTACCAGATATATTGCCGACAATGAGTTTCGATTAAAAATTAACATAATTTATTCAATTTTGAAATATAAAGCAAGCATAAAAATCGCCATTAGTTATGGGATGAACCATTATGTATATATACATATGTATGCATGTATGTATGTGTATATATATATATATATAAATGTATATCTGTATATATATATATATATATGTATATATATATATATATATATATATATATATATATATATATATATATATATATATATATATATATATATATATATATATATATACATATATGTATATATACATATATACATTTATATATATATATATAAATGTATATATGTATATATATATATAAATGTATATATGTATATATATATATATAGTATATATATATATATATATATATATATATATATATATATATATATGTATATATATATATATATAGTATATATATATATATATAGTATATATATATATATATATATATATATATATATATATATATATATATATATATATATAAATGTATATATTTGTTTGAGTTTGTTCAAACGCTTCGTAGCGCGATGTTTCCTCCTATCCTTGAGGGCTTGGGATAAAAAATTGTCCCTTTCTCACTTTGTATAAGGAATACTGAATGTTTCATGCATAACATGCCTGAAAGTCAGGCACTCCAGCGTCCCTGGTGATGGACCTCATTGACTTGCAGGGATCCCTGTCTGCCATGGCCTGAATATTAACAAAATTCAAGTGTTCTTTTCTTCTCAGAACGACCAGAAGGAGCTTTCCAAGATGCCATAGCTCCGTAATCACTATTACACTCAGCCTACTCTTTCCGAATTCACTGCACTGTCGCACCAGCTAATCCTGTCTCCTCTCATCACACACTAGCAACTTTTGGATTCTACCTTCTTTCCTTCTGGATCTGGACTGTTTGATTCTGAACTTTATACCCTCCGGCTGCACCTCTCCTACCCACGGATTACACTGGACCCATCTTCTGATTGGAAATCGCTTCAATATACCACGACGTCTAAAAAACTTTTGAACTTTTCCACTTTTGTAAACCTCCTTTATCATCCTTTTTTAAGAATTTCTAACTTCCGGTCAGCCATTGTTATGATCGGCCATTATTATGATTGACCGTTGACTGAACACTATTCAATTTTTTTTCTCCGTGTTTTTCTCCTTGTCTCCGTATTCTTTCTGTTGAAGAGCGTAGCTCGAAACGTCAAAGACTTTCCGTATTCCCGAGCGTCATACTAATATATACTTTTGTTATTTACACCACCCGTCCTCGTCTGTTGTTATTATTTGTATATTCTCCCATATATATATATATATACTAGCAGAGATACCCGGCGTTGCCCGTGTTACATGCAATTGCAAAATGAGACTTTTCTGTTATATTTTCTGTAAGCTGGAATACATATGATTCGAATTTCATCAAAATTGAACATGAGGGTTCTTTCCCTCTTTACACACCCTAAAAATTCTAATCCTGAGACATGTATCGCATACTATTGATCTTTATGCGCATATTCCAAAATTTCAGTCTTCTGGAACCAGTAAAAAAGATTTTGCTCCTGCAAAATGGAGCTCATGGAGCTCTAAAATGCGGGAATGAAGGCCCCTATTAGGGGTGGGGGTGTTAATGTCAACCAGAGAAGTTGAATTGTTGGGAATGTTTTTAACTTGGGTCTTATAGTATGCCTCTATATATGTGAGAGTATAGTCTCACTTTAATAGTTTCAGTATGAAATTGAAAATATTAAAGTGAAAATATTTGAAATTACAGTAGCGATATGTTTTTGTTTCACTTTTGACAGTTAATACTGAAATAGTGGAATAGTTTCAGTGCTAGAGTGAAAGTATCTGACATTATAGTAGAGTGATGTTACTGTTTCACTTTTGACACGTAATACTGAAATAGTGGAGGAGATATGATATTGCTGTGGGCTCGAACTATGCAGGAAGTTTAAATTTTTTGGCCTAAGACACTACATAGACCCTAAAAGAATTTTACTCCTGAAAAATGGAGCTCAT
The DNA here is from genome assembly GCF_046866305.1 of Octopus bimaculoides. NCBI lineage: Eukaryota > Metazoa > Mollusca > Cephalopoda > Octopoda > Octopodidae > Octopus > Octopus bimaculoides. The sequence goes on from NC_142957.1 coordinate 1,113,692, forward strand.
GGAGCTGAAAAATGTGAGAGTTAAGGCCCCTATTGGGGTGGGTGTGTTAATATCAACCAAAGAAGTTGAATTGTTGGGAATCTTTTTAACTTGTGTGTAATATGTATTGTTTGAATTTCTTTGAAATAGGAAATATATGTATGTTCACTGGGTTTGTAAAAGAGAGCAAAGCTACAGGAAAGCAAAAGACGAATGATCACGATAATCAGTCAGCTACCGTAGCCTAGTCGTTACTACTCCCCAATGTAGGATTCCTCACCATACAGGTGACAGGTACAGCTTTAAGATGCATTATGGATCTATAGCAATTGGAAGGGCATGACTCAATAGAAACAACAATGTGTGACGTTTGAAGTAAAGGGAAATGAAAGTGTCGCCTCTGGAGTTTGCAAATGACCACTGTACCGATAGGTAACTGGGCAGAAAATATTTACAATCAATAAATGTCTTAGAACAACCAGTCACTCATCTGGGAAGGCCTTGAAATCAATGTTACCAACTGGGGACTATATGTGTCGCAGTGATAATAAAAAGACTCAAAGGAGGTCGGCAACGAAATAATTTTACTCAACACTTTGCAAGTGAATCAGTGGAGGCAAAGATGCGTCTCATTTACTTGACAATTTATGCACCACATTGCAGAAATCACATTGTAAGTATATCTGAAAAGATAGTCTTACACTGTTGTACAAATACTGCTCATCTGTTATGTTCGGGCGACCCTATAGCTACCAACGGTACAACTGCATTAGTTTTTGCTTAACAAAAAATGACTAAATTGTGGGTGTGAAGTCCCCATGAAGGGGTCTTTGTAACTTCTAAGAAGAAAAAATTTTAGAAACATTACTTTATTTGTGTGTAATATGTATGGTTAAAATTTCATCAACATCAAAAATATATGAATTTTCATGGGGGTTATGGCCATTATGCATAGAATATAATTTCCAAATTTCTTAAAGATCCATTCAATACTTTTGACGTAGTTTTGGATAAGAAAACAAATTACTAATGTGTGTGTTTGTGTGCATATATGTGTGTGTGTATGGGTGTATATATGTATAGATATCTGTATGCATTTATATATGTGGACATATTAGATGTACACCTATATATATATACATCTACACATATGTATACATGTACATGTATGCATATAGTTCTATATCTATATATATATCTATACATATACGTGTACATATACATCTCTCTTTCTCTCTCTGTCTCTCTCTCTCTCTCTCTATATATATATATATATATATATATACACACACACACACCATTAAAGTGAAAGTATCTGTCACTACAGTATCGAAATGTGATTGTTTCAGTTAGTGGAATAGTTTCATTTTTAAAGTGAAAGTATTTGACATGAGTGTTTTTATTTCAATTTTGACACGTAATACTTAAATAGTGGAGGAGATATGATGTTGCTGTGGGCTCGAACTATGCAAGAAGTTAAAACATTCTTTGGGACTAAAACACAACCGGCATGTGTAAAATCTGAATGAAATTGGTTGCGTAGTTCTCGAGTTTTAGGGAAACACACATTCTCATTTATATATATATATATATATATATATATATATATATATATATATATATACTAGCAGAAATACCCGGCGTTGCCCGGGTAAAAGAGAATAATGTAATCTAAAAACGCCGTCTAGACTACGCAACCCTCAACTGTTAGTAGCTACGATACCATATTTCTACATTAATAACTCTCCAATCCATGCCAGCATGGAACATAGATATTAAGTGGAATGCTAGAAGAAAGTTGTCAACTCATATGTATATAAAGTAAATACACGTAATTCAGAAACACGTTTTTGTGTATTTTATTTCGTAACCAAACAAACAGGTACAGATTATAAATAATGAAAGGCCAATTTTGGTGATTCATTTGACAGAGGTAGTAGAGAGACAATGCGATGATAAATCTGAGGTTGGATCTTGAAAGTTTGGATGACTGCTGCCTCAGTTAAATCTCTTGTGGTTCCAAATGATGTCATCTGTAGTACAGCGTCGTATTGTCTAATTTTGTTTTGCAAATGTTAGGAATCTTGGTCAGTTGATGATAACAGTTTCTTCAATAGCTCTGGAGGTTGGGGATTGTGGAATTGTTGGGAATGTTTTTAACTTTGATGTTATATGTATTGCTTGAATTTCTTTGACATATGAAATATATGTATTTTCACTGGGTTTGTAAAAGAGAGTTGTGTAGTTCTCGAGTTTTAGGGATTCACGCAGACACACAGACACACAGACACACATTCTCATCTTTATATATAGATATATATATATACACACACACGCGCACCCAAACACACGTATATATATGTATATCAATATAAATATATGAAAGTCAATGAAGTTTCGTAAAAGGTGATCATGTACATACTTTCTTGCTGTTGTGATTATAACACCTCGTTGTAAACAATGTTCCTTGTTTTCCCTTGTGGAGCATATGCAAATAGGTTTGTTTTGCTGCCTACTCTTGAGCAGCAAACATACAGTTGTCCATGTGAGAAGCAGGGCTCTTCCAAGAGAAGACCAACTACAGACAGTGCTCATCTGTTATGTTCGGGTTAATATTTCATCAACATCAAACATATGAATTTTCATGGGAGTTATGGCCGTTATGCATAGAATATAATTTCCAAATTGCTGACAAAATTTACAATCGATAAATGTCTTAGAGCAACCAGTCTCTCATCTGGGAAGGCCTTGAAATCAATGTTACCAACTGGGGACTATGTGTGTCGAAATGATAATAAAAAGACTCAAAGGAGGTCTGCAAAGAAATAATTTTACTCAACACTTTGCAAGTGAATCAATGGAGGCAAAGATGCGTCTCATTTACTTGACAATTTATGCACCACATTGCAGTAATCACAATGAAAGTATATCTGAAAGGGTAGTCTTACACTGTTGTACCGTTGAATTACAAATAATGCTCATCTGTTATGTTCGGGTTAAAATTTCATCAACATCAAAAATATATGAATTTTCATGGGAGTTATGGCCGTTATGCATAGAATATAATTTCCAAATTTCATAAAATCCATTCAGTACTTTTGACGTAGTTTTGGATAAGAAAACAAATGACTAATGTGTGTGTTTCTGTAAATGTGTACGTGTGTGATGGGTGTGTATATGTATAGATATCTGTATGCATGTATATATATATGTACATATTACATGTACATCTATCTATCTATATATATATATATACATCTACACATATGTATACATATACATGTATGCATATAGATCTATATCTATATATATATATCTATACATATACGTTTACATATACATCTATATGTATACATATACATCTCTCTCTCTCTTTCTCTCTCTCTGAAAGTATCTGTCATTATAGTATCGAAATGTGATTGTTTCAGTTAGTGGAATAGTTTCATTTTTAAAGTGAAAGTATTTGACATGAGTGTTTTTGTTTCACTTTTGACACGTAATCTTTAAATAGTGGAGGAGATATTATGTTGCCGTGGGCTCGAACTCTGCAAGAAGTTAAAAAAGTTTTTGACTAAAACACAACTGGAACCCTAAGTAAGGCATGTGTAAAATTTGAATGAATTTGGTTGCGTAGTTCTCGAGTTTTAGGGATTCACACACACACACACACACAGACAGACAGACAGATAGACAGACAGACACACATTCTCATTTATATATATATATATATATATATATATATATATATATATATATATATATATATATATATATATATATATATATATATATAATTCAATAATAGGACGAATTCTTTTACAAGAATTTATCAAATAGCTAGCGTGTAAAAACCTCATAAGGGAAAAAATCCATCATTTATTCCCGAAATATATATTAATATTTATATAAGGGCATTACTATACAATAATGCCTCACGCTATGAGGGACTCTAACGTCAGACTACCAGAAAAAGCACATTTTTACCGAACGCGAGGAAATGCAACTCTCAAAGCCAACCCCTTAAAAACAGACTAAATTATAGATCATGATTTCATAGTTATTGTAGTATTATACAACTTCTACTCATCAGTATAATATGGTCAAGAAAAATAGAAGTAAACAGAGAATCAACATACCAAACGAACATCGTGTATCCAATATAGTATATCGAAGACTGTTCATCGCTATTTCCCTATGTAAGTGGCGGGAATTTCGAATTGCATCTCGGTAAATATGCTTTTTTTCTCAGAATAAATTCAGTACTGAATATATTCTGGTAATATATTTAAATTCAATAATAGGACAAATTCTTTTACAAGAATTTATCAAGTAGCTAGCGTGAAAAAACCTTATAAGGGAAAAAATCCATCATTTATTCCCGAAATATATATTTATATTTATATAAGGGCATTACTATACAATAACGCCTCACGCCATGAGGGACTCTAAGGTCAGACTACCATAAAAAAGCACATTTTTACCGAACGCAAGGAATGCAACTCTCAAAGCCAACCCCTTAAAAACAGATATGTGATATAACTATTTTCGCTGTGATATATCTTGACTGTGATATAACTATCTTGGCTGTGATATAACTATCTTCGCTGTGATATAACGACCTTAGCAGTGATATAACTATCTTGGCTGTGATATAACTATCTTATATGTGATATAACTATCGTATTGCTAACGTTGACTTTTTTTATAACTTTTTGGAAAGTAAATAATTTGGTTGTCTTTATTTTTTGTGTATTCACTGTATTCTATTGAAGAAAAAGTGTTATGCGACCCGCGGTCGTCCTTTTCTCAGTTTTCCGGCCCGCTGTGAAATAAGTTTGGTCAGCCCTCTAGTAGACAATTGCGCATGCGTTGTATGATTAAATAAATTTCAGTTTTACTCGACTCAAGTTGCTGACCTACTCCAGACTTACTTCTAAACTTGTGTACAACCAGTTGTTATAAAGTGACCTCGCGTTTTAAAGTTGCAATTAGGGAATACGCATTTTTTTTTCTTTGGTTGTAGTTGGGGTGATTTACGAGACATTCAACCCTGGCTTTAAGCTATGTGACTCGCAGTGATTTGTGTGGGTTTGTGAGTGATTTAAGAGTGATTTATCTGCTATTTCTAGCACATCATATGATCACATTTCTCGTCTCGTTGTCACTGATGCATACCGCTGTTTATCATGTCTCGATACATTTTATCAATTAAGCCTTAAATAGGCCACCGACTGCTGTCTACACTCGCACACGTAAGCTAATAATTCACTAGTGACCTGAATAATAAGAGAGGAGATCTAGATAAGCAGGAATCTACTCTATCTATCTATCTATCTATCTATCTATCTATCTATCTATCTATCTATCTATCTCTCTTTCTCTCTCTCTCTCGCTCTCTCTCTCTGTATATATATATATAAATATGTCTAGTAAGTTTCAACTATATATATATATATACTTTATTTAAAAGCAGCAGAAATATAACAAAAAAACCGTTACTCTGAGTTTCACGTTCCCGTTCATCGGACAGTTTTGTTAGAAATGGAGGAAGGATAACGATGCAATCGAAAGTAATATAAAATTTAAAATTTAAAACACATGGATTCGTCTGATTGGTTGTTTCAAATAAGGGCCATGGATTGGTCGTTTCAATTAACGGTCAATGATGTGTAATTCACAGACCAAATAAATTTAATACAGATTCACCCTATTAAAAAATATCGAAGAAAACCTTAAATAGAAAAATGGGCTCCAAATACATATAGATAATTAATTATATTCGAATTAACGCTTTAAAATCAAATCAATAAAATAAAGCATACGCTGCATTCAAAATAAAATAAAATAAAATAAAATAAAATACAATAGCGTGTACGTATACAAGGCTATCCACAACATATATATATATATATCTACATGTAAATATATACATCGAAATATACAGCTGCATACGCACAGACAATCTACGTATATAGGTCTATATTTACAAGGCACAGATATATACATAAGTACAATGTACTTACATATACGTACACACGCATATAAGGCTGCGCATGGAAAACCTATGCACTGGTAACGACAATTGTATCTTAATCTATGGAGTGGAGGGGTAAAGAGTAACGTATCTATAATAACGTTAAATATGGGAAAGGGGTGGCGGGGGGAATGTAGTTGTCATAAAAAAGGGAAAGGAGAAAGAAAGAGAATAAAGAAAGAAAGAAAGAAATGGAAAAAAAGGAAGAAAAGAGAAGAGAGAAAGGCTGGGGATAGGAAGGAAGAAGTAGAGAGAGAAAACAAGCAAGAACATATAGTGAACGTGCATAAAAATTTAGATTGCGCATATATGCGTATACAAAAATGTATATAGCATCCCGCATATAGATACATATGCTGATATGTACGCAAATAGTTACGATCACAACCTTGTACATGTGCATGTACACATACAAGTATATGTGAGTGTGAACCTAATCGCACATACGCACATATAATAATATAGATGCATGTATGTATAAATAAACACAAGCATATGCCCTTACCGTGTATACACAAGAAGAATATACGCACGAAATCATAACAGCATATGCACAAGTGCGAACCCAGGCCCCATATGCAAGCGTAGGTACATGTATATGAATACGTAAGTGCTTTAGCTATACAGACATCTACATAAAAAAAACCATTAGATTTCAGTGTATATATGCAGCCAACTTCTTAAACCGCTGGTTGTTTAAAGGTTAAAACCAGGCGAAAATACATGCATAAAAGAATAAAAGAATACAAATTGTTTTTTTAAAAAATAGAATAGAAAAAATAAAAAGTAAAAAATAAATAAAAATAAAAGTAAAAACAAGGGAGAAGAAAAATTATGTATATAACAGACGAAGGTTTTCTTAAAATGACGTAGGGGTCTTTACAAAATTCTCACAACGCTAATTCAGTACCAATCCAATAGTCAGATTGCACAATGGTTATAAGGAGTCGATCATAGTCCAAAATTTTACCCATATGGAATATTACATGTAGACATTTTAAATTTGGACGCATGCCTACATGTGTTTAATATATACATGGTGATTCAAAAGTCGCCGTACATAAGAACAATTTGTTTATTTATAAGAAACAGTTTTTTTCTGTTTCTTATAAAAAAAAAACTACATTTTTCCTATGTATGGTGACTTTTGAATCACCCTGTATATATAAATATATATTGATAGAAAAGGTAAGACTACAAGAGAATGTGCGCCTATAGACGTGTGTATGAACCTTTTTACGCGCGTGTGTATGTGTGCGAGCGTGTTGCGCGCGTGTGTGTGAATGTGTATGTGGGCATATATATATATATATATATATATATACATATATGTTATTTTTTTGGTGAATGTGCGGGTGAGTATGTGCGTGTTTCAAGTGAGTGTGGATGAGGATATACATATAAGCTCATGAACGCGGGTGTGCGGGCGCGCATGTGTATGTATGGACTGTTGCGCTTACGCGAATACTATGAAGATTTTTATTCCCTTACCTTTACTCCCTTACCTTTACTCCCTCCCCTCACTTAGCGGTCATTCTAATAGCTCTTTTGTCTTAATAACGGTCAGCCACACAGTAATTTCTCTTCCTTTTACCAGTCATTTTTCATAGCATTCTTCAGATAACTGAAGAGATATCGGCGTTGTTTTCCGCCCCGGCATCCGAAACTCGGATTTTATCATGGCTACCAAATAATTATCACATATTATTTACACACACACACACACACACACACACACACATATATATATATAGCGTCCATAAACGAACTTACACACCCATGTTCAAGTAAAAGTATATGAGCACTCCACAGACACGTGTACCCTTAACGTAGTTCTCGGGGATATTCAGCGTGAGAAGGCTGGCCCTTTGAATTACAGGCACAACAGAAACAGGAAGCAAGAGTGTGAGAAAGTTGTGGTGAAAGAGTACAGTAGGGTTCACGACCATCCCCTGCCGGAGCCTCGTGGAGCTTTAGGTATTTTCGCTCAATAAACACTCACAATGCCCGGTCTGGGAATCGAAACCGCGATCCGATGACCGCGAGTCCGCTGCCCTAACCACTGGGTCATTGCGCTTCCAGTAAAAGTATAAAGAATATAAGAATACATACAAATATGGGCGGTGGTGGGGCAGAGTTGATAACCGGGGTAAAATGGTTAATTTCTCATCTATGGTTCTTTCCTCCCCACCTGTTTAAAATCCTTGCATTGCAAATATTACATCATGTTTAGAAGTAAAGATTAATCAGCATAGATGTCGTTGTTGTAACTGTTATTGATCGACAGATATTCTCTTCCATTCTAGGCACAAGGCCCGAAATTTTGGGGGAGGGCGCCAGTCGATACGATCGGCCCAATACGCAACTGGTACTTAATGTATCGACCCCGAAAGGATGAAAGGTAAAGTCGACCTCGGTAGAATTTGAACTCTGAAAATAAAGACAGACGAAATACCAATTTCTTTATTGCCCACAGGGGGCTAAACATAGAATGGTACAAAACAACTGATTGGGATCAGTAATGCGAATGGTTTACATAAAATATGACTTTAAAAATTTTATAAAATATAAAAAATCGAAAGATATTAACAGTACGTTAGGCAACAACAAATGAAGCGATGATCAGGCCACGCTCCGACCCCAGAAACCCCAATCTATCGCTGGCACCTTTTTTTTTTTTTTTCCTTTTTTTTCTGACTATTCACACGGTTCCTTGCACGCACAACACTCGTGCAACATGCTTCCATCTCTTTTGGAACGTACACTCCGACAGACATCTCCTTTCCAGCCACACTTCCTTTTCAAATGAAAATTTAAAAAATGAACGTAAATTTTGGCCAGGGATAAAGTTGCCTGTCTTAATTCCTTTTATCCTCGTCTTCCATACTGCCTCTTTCGCTATTGCTACAACCGTGAGAAAACAATTCTTACCTTCGTTTGTTAAAACTCCCGGTGGGTCAATTTTTATAATTGACTCAGTCGACAGCTGTACTTTTCCTTCGCCGAACAACAGGTGTTCAGCATAAGCCCACATTTCAGATATCTCCGGACACTGAACAATAGCATGAGGGACGGTTTCCCTGTCTCCCTCGCATCTTGGACAGGTCGGCGACTGACGCTTACCGTGTTTTGCAAGCTTATCCCAAACGGGCAAGGCACCTCTGTAGCATTGCCAGGTTAAGGACTTTTGGAAGTTGTCCAGCATTCTCAACCCGAATGTACGGTGATACAGGCTGTCCAGTTGAATAAACCCGAGTCCTAGAGTCGCCCGCAGGCCATCGTCGCATTCATACTCTACCAATCCACTATATAAAATCCGTGTGGAACTCCCACCGCTGGCGTTACCCGAGCGCCGGAAAAGCAAGAGGGCCTTACGACACTCTTTATGCCATTCACTCGACCTCGGTCTACGAGAACACCAGGCTTCCTGTTCACAAAAACTTTTGAACTCGGGGAACATTTGTCTGGCCAGCGGAGACCACACCCGTTCACTATCCAGGAGAATCCAGAGGTGCCTCAATCTCAACGCATGCCTGCGCATCATTAACCAAGGCATCCCTAAACCTCCCTTTAAAGGCTTTTGACAGCAGACAGAGCGTTTCACAAGTGGCGACCGGCACTTCCACAAAAAGCGAAAGAGCTGTCTCTCCAACCTGATCAACCACGAATCCGGACAAGGCACGACGGTTAGGCGGTAGGTAATGACCGATGCGATAAACACATTGGCCACCTCCGCTCTCCCTTTCAGGGATAGCCACCGCCAAGACCAGGTCTTGACTACTGCAGCCACCCTGCTCAATACCTCCGTCCAGTTCTTCTCTATCTGGAGGCCTGGTCCAAACCAAACTCCCAGCAACTTAACCGGTCCCTCCGTCCAGCGCCCAACAGCGCTGTCTGAAGGCATCGACTTGCCAACCCAGGTGCCGAGTTGTAAGCCGACCGACTTTTCCCGGTTAATCTTTGCTCCTGTCACCTCCTCGTAAGCCTCAATAGTCTTACCCACTTCACGTAGGCCTGCTACTGAGGTTACGCTGATAGTGATATCATCCGCGTAAGCCGTAACAAACTCCTCTAGACCTGGTTCTCTCGGAATGCCACTCAACCTCAGCAGTAGTGGCTCGAGAGCTACTACATACAAAAGCGGTGAGAGCGGACATCCTTGACGAACCGAAAGTCTGATACAGAACGGCTTCAAAAGGAAACCGTTCACCCGAACTATCGAGTCAATGTTGTGGTACAAAGTTTTTAAACCACCTGAGGAAGCCAAGGCCCAAGCCGAACCGCGCAAGCACAGTCGCCAGGTATCGATGGTCAACCCTATCAAAAGCTTTAGACTGGTCCAAATGTACCAGTGCCCCACCTTTGCGAGATTTATTACCAACCCTCTCTATGGTATAGCGGATAAGATGGAGGGTATCCTGAATGGTTCTGCCTGGAATGGCACATGTCTGTGCCTCCCCGACTATACCATCCGCGACACGCGCCAACCTTTTCGCTAAGACCTTGGCCAAAATCTTCACTTCTGCTTTTAACAGAGTGATGGGCCTGAAATTCTATATAACGTCCCCCTTGTCCGGGTTCTTTCTGATCAACGTCTCTACTCCCCGTCGCACAGATCTGGGGATAAAACCATTCTGTTGCCAGTTCGCGTAAACGTCAGCCAGTAGATGCCCGAACAAGTCTGGCATACATTTATACAGCTCATACGGAAGACCATCAAGTCCCGGTGACCTACCCGCTTTACAGTCGGCCAAAGCCTCCTTCACCTCCCCAGGCGTGATTGGCCCTTCGCAAGACTCCGCATCCGACCCCGAGAGACACGGCAGACCGGCAAGAAAGTCCTCGAGGGCTCTCCCACCACCAGGACCACCGTTACCCCCGAACAGCTGGGCGAAGTACTTCCGAAAGGCCTCACACATTTTCTCGGGTTCGTTTATCAAGACACCATTATGGTTCGTCAAAGACCGTATAGTGGAACTATTTCCTTGCCGAGCTTCCACCACTCGGGCCCATCCAGCGGCCTTGATTCCTTCACTTCCCATCGCACGTAACTTAGCTCAGGCAATACTTCCCATGTGTTGGGCTTCAAGATGGTGGTTTAACTCCAGTCTTTTTACCTTCACTTGGTCCGCATTGCCAGTCCTCCAGGCTTCTTCTAGTTCCTTAACTATACCATATCCTATTCTACGTCCCTTCTTAGCTAAACGTATGCTGAACCTAATGGACTCATATTTGATGGCTCTTTTTAGGGCATACCACCATTTGTTATTAATGATGGTACCTGTCAATGCCCTTTGTATTAACATCTTGATCCGCTTTCTTTATTCCTCAATCGCCAAAAGGGACGTATTGAGTTTCCAGTAGCCAGATCCCTGACTATGTAACTTAACTATTGTCAGTTTACAGGTAACCATCTTGTGGTCACTGTAGCTGACTAGAAAAAACTGTGGACACTTAGCTATAGATTTATCTGTTTCTCTAATTAAAATCCTATCTAGATATGTTCTGGTAGACCCGTCACTATTTGACCACGTCCACTGTGGAGTGTTCGGGTGTTCCAACCTATATGGGTCTGCTAGCTGAAAGTGACTTAGCAGATCCCGTAAGTCTGGGTTACATTTTCTGTTCGTGTTCGAGCCAACACAATCTGTGTGTGCCTAGCGAATGCGACGTGGCCAGGAACTTGCCCAGGTCACGAAGATATTCACTTTGCTGTCCCATAATATTGGGTGCATAAATAGCAACTAGCCTGATTATCTTGCCACAACTGAATGTCAGGTCAAGAACGACCAGCCTGCCTTCTGGATCAGAAAAAAAAACAACTTTTTCTCGGTTACCCGGTTTCTTTTTAGTAGGACCAACACCTCACCACCACCTCCCGCCCGACTCTGAGAAACGTATTTCTCGTAGCCTTTCAGGAGGGGGACAGATCTCTTGGTCCCCTCACTCGGGTTTCCGTTGCAACAATCACATCCAATTTTCTTGACCTGACGTCATTTAGGAAGCGTCCTTGCTTCCAGCTAGACAACAGGCCACGAACATTTAAACAACCAATGTGAACAGACATGTCTTACCTGTTAATCAGGGCTTGTCCGGTGGAGAGGGACTCTCCACCTTTTCATGATACAGGTTCGGAGGTGGCAGGTCTTGGGAAATAGGTTTGTTAAGATCCCGTCTCATTACAGAATTATCAGGTGGAGGTGGGGTCTCCACCTTTTCTTTTTCTCGCGTTATCGGGGCTGGTAGTCCATTAAATATAGACTTATTAAAGTCCAGTCTCGTAGATGATGCTGACTTACGGTGTTTGTTTTGGAAAATTCTATGAGTCTTATTTGAGACTTCATACACGTCATAATTGTTGTATTTCTCCGAAAGGTTATCTATTTTTTTTTTTTGCAGTCTTAATTAATTGAATGTCTCTCATTAGTTCAGTATCTTTACTGTATACGGCTATTATGCCTTTCCCCTCTTTTTCTCTTCTTGCAGTCTTTTTTGGTCGTTGTTCTGTAGTAGTCGCCACTTTCGGTTGAGCTGCTGATTGTATTTTTCTTTTGTTTGTTGTTTTCTTCTCGTCTTTTTCTTCTTTTTCTTCTTCCTCTTTTTCTTCTTTCTCCTCTTCCTCGTCTTCCTCATTTTCCTTGCAGTTCCTTCGAATGTGGCCTAATTGGCCGCACAAAAAACACCGGGGTTTTCGACCCTCAACAAACACCGCCAGGTTCTCCTCCCCTATCTGAACCGTCTCGGGAATTGCTTCGATTATTTTTGGGTCAGCTTGGATAATGAGACTAACTGATTGACCAGTCCATTAGCGTTTTCGATAACGGCAGCCTGGAGGAGGGTAATTTTCTCTTCCTCTTTGACTAGGACAGCCTCCACCACCCTCATAGGATCCACGTCCGGTGGGACCCTTGTTATATTAATTCTGGACGTTCTCATCCCCATATAGGTGGGGATGAGCGCCACGTCTTCCGTTTTCAGAGTCTCTACGGAATGGTTTTGTGCCATTTCCTTGTTGGCAAACATTACTTCCACTGTACCAAACTTCTTGCCTCTTGTCACATACACTACGTCGCTCCATATTTCCTTCAAACACCTTTCAATCTTCTCTTCTGTAAATCTTTCTATTTTTCTTTTTTGTACACAATAAGTTTTAAAAATTATAGTTTTCTGCTTTTCATCTTGCAAGTATTGCTCTGGTGGTTGTATTTGAACCACGCTATCTTTCACTTCCATCATTTTTTTATATTTTATGTAGTCCGACTTGTTCGTCGACAGCTGCCGGGTTCGACCCCCAGCTGCCAACGCAAAACTTTTTTTCCCTTTCTCGCCTGCTTGGTCTGGATGCTAGGCGCATCGATAATCCTTTTGGTCCCAATACTTTCTGACAAAGTTGGGAAATCTTCTTGTGAAAGCTCTGACGAGCTTTCCGATACGTCTCCAAATATTTCATACATCCTGCTGTGCACTTTGGTAACGGGGGAATTACAAATTCCTTTTTCGGGGGAATCCACTGGTTTTTCACTTGTAGTTGGCTCCTCGCCAGACAACAACAAATTTTTCATCTCACTAGACATTTCTGTGCCAACGTTAGGCCTTTCTCTAGACGTCATTCTCCCCCCCCCCCCAACGGGGGAATGAACAAACGTGTGCTTTCTACAAGCACTTAGTGTTTTCAAATAATAACTCCAACAGCTAGAATTTTAACAGAAACTGCAGTTAATAAAAGAGTAGTTATTATAAATAATAACACTATTAACCAGCAATTTTCACCACGAACACATGTACGACGCGTAACCAACAAACTCACAGAGACGAAATACCGCTAAGCATTTCGCCAGGCGTGCTAACGTTTCTGCCAGCTCGCTTCTTACCACACACTCACTCCTGCTCCTCACTTTTTTCCAACTCATTCTTTCTCTGGCTACAGTATTTTCGGAGCAATCATCTTCCTTGCTGATGACGTATCCAAGTACCATAGCTGCAAACCTTTTCTATTGAGCTATCCAGGCATTCAAGGAAGTATGTTTCCGGCTTGTTCGAAATCGATATTGCTCCCGTGCATCTATCACATATAAAACTTAAGTTCTTTGCGGGTTTGTGAATCCGGTACATCTCTTGTGTCCGTACCTTACACTGGATACGGCGTATGGAGTTTATGCCGAAACCTTATCCTGCATATTGACTCAGTTTATTTCCTCGAAGGTGCCGACTCAGTTTATTTCCTCGAAGGTGCCAGGATCCTGTCTTCTTTCCTACTTACTAAGTAGTTGTTGCTAAGTTTACCTAAGGTCTCATACCAGTGTAATGACCAGAGGACTATGTAAACATACATATATTCATACAGGTGAGGATCCTTATCATTTTGATATCTGTGGTAAATCAGTCTACCGGATTATATAAAGTAATTTAACTAAGCATAAACTAATTCATCGGAGAGCGAAATCATATTAGTGTGATATCTTTGGGAAATCGTTCTCTAGACGTTGTGGCCTAACTAAACACAAGTGCACTCATACAGGTGAAAAGCCATATCACAGTGACATTTACGGTAACTCATTCTAGCAATGACTAATTTAACTATTCACACAGGCGAGGGAGAGACCATATCACGATGATATTTGTGGTAAATCGTTCCCAACAAGTAATAAAGTAACCATACACAAGCAGAGGGGAAACCCCCCCCCCCACCATATCGTTGTTATGTCTGTGGGAAATTATTCTCTCAAAAGGGTCCCTTAACTATTCATTCCGAAGAGAAAGCTTATTATTGAGGCATGTTACTGATATTGTGGTATATCATTAAAAAAATACAATTAACTAAACATGTATCTAATTAAACAGAAGAGTTACTGTACCAATGTCAAAAATCATTTGTGAAAGAGATGCCTTAAATAATAATAAAGGTATCCACACAGGAAAGAAGATATAACTGTGTGTTATAGCAATCGCTTAACACTTTATTTTATATAATCATATCAATATCCACTGTTAGTTCGAAGCTATATAATTTATTTAATATATTTGATACTAAATGCTAGAATGCTTCGGCCATGCATGCACGTGCAAGTGGTTGTGTTAATGCTTATGGAGGTTAGAGGTTAAGAGGAAGAAATACTTAGAATTCTCTAATTGTAATGCAGCTGTTTGTGAAAGGTTCATTATCAGATTAATTACGACAATGACAGGTGAAAGATCTAATAATAGACATTAGATAAATAACTATAAATCTAATCAGCTAATCATCAGTGGAGTAATTAGTAACTGACGAAATCACTCTGTCTCTCTGTCTGTATGTCTGATTGTCTATCTGCCTCT
>NC_142957.1:1134019-1151519 GCF_046866305.1 Octopus bimaculoides
AGAAATATGAGAGATCTGAAATCGATTTACTTGACCATGTTTTCTCAAGAAAATGTGTTCAGTTCAAAAGAAATCAATATTTATTTTGATGTGCCAATTTATTCTAGAAATAAGTACGACTAGTATATATCTTCGATTCTAACAACGATATGTTTCAGAAGGAAACGAAAATGAAAAATTACTGGAAGTCTTAGACCACGATATGAAGACTACAATTAACTGGCAGTTCGTCGGTTACGACGACAAATGTTACAGTTGATCCGATCAACGGAAAAGATTGTTTATGAAATCAATGTGCAAGTGGCTGAGCACTCACCAGACACGTACTTTTAATGTAGTTCATAGGGACATTCAATGTGAGAAGGTTGGTCCTTTCAACTACAGGTACTACTCATTTTTTTTATCTGTGTAGACTGGAGCTGTGAAATAAAGTATCTTACTTAAGGATACAACGCATCACCGGGAATCGAACTCACAACCTTACGACCGCGATCCGAATGCTCTAATCACTTCATGAAACGCCCTCACGAATATTAAATTACTAATTAGATGAGAAAAACATCAAAAGTTTGGTATCGTTAACCTCTCAACAAATGACTGCGTCAGGGGAAGGGCAAAATGATTCACTCTTAGGTTTCGTCTAGAGATGAGATCAGACTGAAAATATTTGCATGAAATTGAAAGTAAATTTATGTACACCCTAATAGTTAACCCTGTGAATCGATTTCTTTATAGTCTATGTTTATCGTTTATATATAACTGTTAAATTTTTTACACCTTCTGTGACAACATGTTTCCAACTCATTTCAAATACTTACCCCAAGCCATAATTGAGCACTTCATCATAGAAGATGCCATACGCAGGAAGATATGAAGGGCTTCAACAGCCGTCCACATGAAAGATGTCAGAAGGAAGTAGTGTATCAGAGCAGCCACCGTCTACAATAATAACAACAGCAACAATAACAATAATGATTTCTAACGTGGTCTCAGATTATATATATATATATATATATATATATATATATATATATATTGGGTTGGCGACAAAGTTCCCGACGTTTTTTCGAGAATTCTATTTTTGAATCATTTTAGAATCTATTTTGTTGTTTTTTTCTAGTTAATTTTAATTAATTTTTGTTTATTTTCAGATCATTAAAATGGAACGTCAAGTGAAGAAAAACGAGCATTTTCGACACCTCCTTCTTTTTGCTTTTAATCAAAGTTCTAAGGTCACAGAAGCTGCTCGTGACATTTGTGCTGTGTATGGAGAGGGTGCCATAGCTGACAGAACCGCTCGTGATTAGTATGCTAAGTTCAAAAATGGAAATTTTGACTTCAAAGACGCACCTCGTTCTGGCTGTCAAGTTGAGTTCGATGAGGAGCGATTAAACCAACTTTTACACGAAAATTATCGTCAAATGACAAGGAAAATGGCAGAGAAAATGGAATGCTCCCACACTGCTATAGAGAAGTATCTTCATTCGATGGGAAAGGTTCAGAAGTATGGAGCATGGGTGACAACAACAAAAATCAACGAGCCACACTCACCGCTAGTTTGCTTGCTCGTCACTACTGAACTCATGGACACAAGCAACGATTTCTTTATTTAAGATCGTCCGTAGTGTTCCATATAAATATTTGTATTGGCTAAAAATATGTACAGTAAAAATTTGTACTGGCTAAAACTTGTTTTCACCTACCTTACAAGCAGTTATTTCTGAGGCATATGGCTGCATTCCAACAAGGAAGATAATATTAGTGATAGCCAAAGAAATGCACAGGTTTATTAAAATCTTTGAATATATTAATTTCCTTAGATATCTGAAATAATGGGAAAATGAATAAAATATAATTCATTCAATGAAGTATAGCTGAAAAAATAATTTCAGTACATAAATGATAACGACAGCTATGTGAATAGGTGAAGATTATTTGAATAGAAATGATGTTTCTATATATATATAAGTATAATTTGTGTGTGGATGTAGTGCAAAATATGTGTATAATGACCTGAATGAGATATAAAACATTGTTTATTACCTCTTGCACTCATAGAGTAAGTTTCATTGGTTATAACAGTAATCCCATGTAGTTAAGGAACATATGTGATGATACGTTAAACGTAGAATGGTATGTTGCTCACAAACGCATATATGTAATATACGTTGTTGCTGCATTAACACCAACGCTATGTACAATAACGCTATGTACAATATCTGTTTTTCAATCAACACTGTATTCATTAAACAGTTGTAAATATCTAGACGTTATGTACAATGCTTTCTTTGGCCAAAAAGAAAAGACCAGCTGGATTAGTTACAATTCCATGTTGGGATTTCATCTGAGTCTGAGGACCCTTATTAACTCTGAACCGAGATGCAGCTTATAAACCATCTACTAGTAAAAGTTAGAGGATATATGCCTGACGAATTTGCACATAGAGTGTCTTCTTGGAAGCTAATTGACACACACATTACATGTTGCATAATGTAATTGAGGTCTCACTAATTAGAGCTCTTCAAACATGGAAGTTTCTAAGGAGTATGAGTTTAATAAAAGGGAACTCTGCAGCTGAAGTGACTGGAAATGTTCACTTAGCTTATGGAGAAGAGTGCCTGAATGAAGGAACTTGCATAAGACGGTTTGTAAAATTTGCTAACACCAAACAACAATGATAATCCACGGGCACTCTGAGATGGATCTGACTCGACGTTGGCTTTCCGTTCGTCATTATCTACCTTCGTTTCTGGTCGACTCTGACCTCACAAAGCTCTGGTAACTTTGTGAGGTCAAAGTTACCAGAACGGGACTTTGCAAACCAATTTGATACTACAAACCAATTTGATACTACAAACCAATTTAATATTGTCTGCTGTGTCATAACATTAGAATGAAATACTCCATTAATATTCCAAGCAGTCTGTCCTGCTGTATTTCCAAGAAAGAACTCGCATTTCAAAACTGTACGAATTTCCGACTTATCCACCTCTAAACAAACGTAGCAAAAAGAACTATTTATGAATAGTTTATAAAGCGCAAAATGAGTTAGAATAAAGAAATAGATGTGCCAGCTTACTAACAAAACATAAAGATTGTCAAAATATAATAATGGCGCAAAATGAGCAGCTGTCAAAATATAATAATGGCGCAAAATGAGCAGCTGTCAAAATATAATAATGGCGCAAAATGAGCAGCTGTCAAAATATAATAATGGCGCAAAATGAGCAGCTGTCAAAATTTACCATATACCTTACTACAAGTTTCATACTTGACGGCCTAATAACTACTATATTGTTTAATACTTTTCTGAATAAACAAGCTATAAGCTGACTCTACTCAAACACGGGATAGCACTTCCTGTCCCTTCTCTCTTTCTCTTTTATCATTCTTACTGTCTGGACACAAATTTGCCCGGAAATATTTCTTCAATCACTCATAAGTGTGACAACATTCTGGAAATTTCTCCTCATCCATGGCGTTACCCGCAAACATCGTCCATATCGATCTCACCAATCTGTAAAACTTCTACAAGCTGATGGATATTGCCTTTCGGTAATTAAACAGTTTATAAAAGAAAATAGAGACTGAAGTTCTTACCTGGAACAAACATGAAATATTACTGTGAGTATTAGACAAGCTAATGATATTCCGCAGCCAATGTAAGATGTTATATATAAGAGGTGGCTTATGTTTCCTTTTACCGGTATCGCGTAGTTTTCCTGAAACAGAAGCAAACAACAACGTATTAACTCCTCTTCCCATTCGTTCCTGTGTCAGTCAATAATCATATAAATTATGAGTTTATAAAATGTTGATGTAGAAGTTGAGGACTACAGTAAACTGCATTAGAGACAATATATCAGTGGACCATCTTACGTTGCATGTTAGATGAGTGGGTGTTGAAATTATTAATGCATAGACGTAAGCAGCCAAATTACAGATAATCAACAAGTTGTCATAATCTTACTAACCATTAATATGGCAAAACTTGTAAGATGGTTACAAGAACAACTCATCTTCTCTCCAGGTACATACACGGATGTATTACAGCCCTTTGTTGACCAACTGGGTTCCTGTCCAGGAGATTCATCCCAATAAACACACTGTGGATTGGCGGGATTCTGAAACAAATTTTGATAATTTATATAAATTAATTTGTAATTAAAATATATGTAATGGATTTTTGGTAATTTCATTGACAAAACAAAATAGATAATGGCCAACATCATTTGACTGCTATTGGCGCTTTGACTCCAACATTACTGGTTGTGGCATAGTTTAATTGACCATTTCGTCTCGTTTATAAATGTATGCATATTCTCATAATTTACACCCATCGCCATAAAAATGGAAGAATACATTGGATGGTGTAGTTGTAGAAATATTTAATGATATATAAGTTGATGAGATATTAATGGTTGAAATGTGTTTCATGATAGGTTTACTGGGTCAGGCAGGGCATGAAAATAAACGCCAACAACGGTCAGTAATTGAAACTTCAAGATAATTCACACTTAAAATACACCGACACAATCATTTCTACTCTTGGCACAAGACCCGAAATTTGGGGGGAGTGTGGGCAGTCGATCGACCTCAGTATGCAACTGGTATTTAATTTATCGATCCCGAAGAGATGAAAGGCAAAGTCGACTTCGGCGGAATTTGATCCCAGAACATAAAGACAGACGAAATACCGCAAAGCATTTCGCCCGGCGTGCTAACGTTTCTGCCAGCTCGCCGCCTTTATACCGACACAACCAATGAAGTTCAAACGGAGATATATAAAAGTATTATGGTGGTGATCAGAAAATAAAACACAAGTAACTTGAAGCATATCTTGGAATAAAAAAATACTTCCATCGTCACACAACGTTTACGTTATAATCATACAAGTTATAACGCTCAACAGAGTTACAGCTAGAAGAAAAAGTACAACAGTCACTACTACTACTACTACTACTACTACTACTACTACTACTACTACTACTACTACTACTGCCGCTGCTGCTGCTGCTGCTATTGCTGCTGCTGCTGCTGCTGCTGTTGTGGTTGCTACCGCTGCTACTAGCATCGTGTTTCTTTCGAGAGGAATGAGATATGGCTTTGAAATGAAATATTGACAACAACAAAGTTCAAAATGAACACAGCTGTTACCTGTTCTTTTAGGTTGACCGATATGGTAACTGGTTCATCGAGGTCCATTATTGGAGTGTTAGGAATAGTTGCAGCAATAATATTACTGATTATTATTGTAGTATTTACTTCGGTACTGGAATTTTGTTTTACCTGAAAACAGAAGTCATTAAATAAACTAATGTATTCAAGAGAAGTGTTTAACATGTGATGGTATCAAAACATTCTAGGACTAGTTGTGTAGTGCACCAACAGATGGCAGCGTACGGTTGCGTGCGCAGTGAGGGCGAGTTACGACCTTCACGATTTACGCTGCTGAGTGACATTGCTGTGTTTATTTCGCTAGTTGTGACATTTATGTTTTTGTGATTACGCATTTGCCTTAGTTTGCGATTTTGTCATGGACAGAAACAAAGAACTAACGTGAAATTTTGCATTGAACTTGCAACGTCTTTTACAGAGACATTGAGCTTAATTTGGCAAGTTCACGGGGACGAGGCAACGAGTCATATGCAGTGTTTCGAGTGCCATGTGCGCTTTAAAAGCAGGAGAACCTCCCTGTAAGACGCTGAGCGCTCTGAAAGACCTTCCACGAGTGTTAACCCCTGGAAATGTGGCACTGTGTATCGAAAATCCATCCCCCAGGGCCTGACTGTCAATCGAAAGTTCTACTTCGATGTTTTCAAGTGTTTGGAAAAGGACTTTCGGTGAAAGTGACTGGATTTATGGAGCGCGAAGAATTGAATTCTTCACGAAGACAGTGCACCCTGTCACCGAGCTCTCCTCACTTCTAAATTACTTGCTAAAATCAACATGGTATGGCTCCTACACCCGCCCAGTTCGCCAGATTCAGCACCTGCGAACTGCCACCTCTTCCCCAAGATGAAAGTGTAGCTGAAACGTCGCCGTTTTAACACCGTTGTTAAGATCTAGAGCAAATAGCAGAAGATCCTCGACTCGGTTACGGAAAACAAATACCAGTCCGGATTCCATAAGTGGCAGCAACGCTGCGACCCTTGTATTGCTGTGAAAGGTGACTATTTCGAAGGAGAGGATGTTAAAACTTTTGTAAATGCATAATCTTTCTCTAGTCCTGAAACCTTTTGATACCAGTCCCGTACATTTTTAAAGCGCGAATCCAAGCTCTAGTGTTGTTGTACTTAGACATCGTTATCTTATTCAGTCCAACAACTTAATACAATATATATTACAATATATTACATGAGATCACACCTGAGAGTTGCACTCGCTCTAAAGAATAAATAATTTGTTTTATATTGAAATTGTCAACATAATGGCTGCTGGTATAGCTCTCGGCAAATAACGTATTCTCTCACTGCATAGCACATTGTGCAACTGATTTTTACCATAGCCTCTTGCTGACGAAAACTATTGTAAGAGGAATTTGATAGTTGGAACTGTTGAAGAGCCTGATTATAAGTATTCAGTCAGCTAATTCGGATGTTAGTAATCCACTTACAAATTTGAAAGCGGATCAGTAAAAAATGACAAGATTCCGTCTGAAATTAAAATTGCGAATATCATTCTGTTATCTACCTTCCAACGATGGAGATTTCTATATCTGTGAGAAGCTACCTCTTTCCTCAGAGGTAAGAATATTCAAATTGTATATATATATATATATATATATATATATATATATATATATATATATATATATATATATATATATATATATATATGTACGTATATACATATGTGTGTGATTGTGCGTGTGTGTTTGTATGTATACATGTATATTTATATATATATGTATGCATATGTGTGTGTGTGTGTGCGTGCGTGTGTTCTGCATTAATCAACAAGTGTTATATTTGCTGATTTGCATATTTAAAAAAATGATTTTGAATTTACTCAGAATGTCTGCTTTGACTAAATCAGAGCAAAACAACGATGTTTTACGATTCTATTTTGTCGTTTCTGAACGAGTCTCTTAAGAGACGTTTTGACGAGACTAAACTCAAAACAACGGTTGTTTTTAGTTTGTAGATACATCCTAAACTGTATACACACACGCACATACATGCATATATACATATGTACATATACTCAGCCATTTGTAGCTGTGTTTTATTAGTATGAATACGAAAAAGGCAACAATGAATACAAGCATTTAGTCTGCTGGAGAAAAGCAAATTTCCGCTTTGGTTCCATACCCTATATAGCTTATCATCCTTCATGGATAAAAACGAAATCCTTGAAACATTAGACCGTTCTTCGGTTCTCAGAAATTTTAATAAACTCTTTGGTAATGTAATGAAATCAAACCAATCCTTTACTTGTGAGTCTGACTGTGGGTTGTTATATATCTAATGGAAGAAAATGAAAGAAAAAGAAATGAAATTGATTAATAAAATAATACCACTACATTTGAATGATGCTGAAGTTATAAAGTCTCATAGACCTTCGTATATCAAATCATTCTGCTTTGGAATAATGTTTCTCGGAGCACATAAATATTGGGTTGAAAGGTCTGTTGGATAGAAAATGTTCTATGGACAATTTTATGACGTGGGTATAACGTCTGGTGTAAATTGGTATTACACAAATAAATAGTTGGTTGTGGTTTTCTAAATATAAAACTATCGCAGAAATATATCTGAACACAGAAGGCAATGCGTAGTAGTTACGATACTCAGCACTCACTGTTCAACTACCGACTGTTAAACCAACACACGTCGCACAAACATGGTAACCAATATGATCGGACTAACACCGTCAACTACTATTTCTTTTATTTGGCACACAGGCCATGACACAGACGGGACAGCACAAGGACAGACAGAACACCACAGTGGGGACAAAAAACACAAAACGAACGAATGAAGGATGAATAAAATTAATGATGAAGAAATGTTCCCTGTCACCTCCTCTGGTGGCATCAGCTTCAATTTTGTACCTTCTTTCTTTAACAAATTTCTGCTGCTCCTTGCTGCCTCTGAGTCTATAGTCACTTCTCTGATTTCCGTCTATTTTACTGTTTCGACAATATTTCCCATGCCCGATACTACAGCGTAGCTGCCGACATGCGCATGTACTTCATTGTATGCAGTAATTTTTGCCCCCACTAGAGGAGCAAAAAGAAAACAAAAGCGAACAATTCAAACAATCAGCAACAACAGGCAACTTCTCTAGGGAGGACCTTCAACAAAGGATGATTATCCGTGACAGTAGAATTTCAATTGTGAACGATACAATTCAAAATGTTAAGGCTACAGATTAGCAAGAAAGCTAAAATAATAATATCGTTTATACTTTAGGTACAAAGCTCGAAGTTTGTCTAGTTGACTGCATCAATGCCATTTCTCTGAAGAATCTGAACTTAGAGTGTAAAGACGGACGAAATGCTGCTACGCATTTTGTCCGGCGTGCTGACTGTTCCTATCAATAGCTATCGGTTAGTCCATCTCCAGTCACGTGGAGTGTTCAGCATTCTCCTGTAACAGGCAACCTTGGACCTTTCCTATCCAAACGGGGATTTTCAATCCAATATTTCGATATAATTCTTTATAACATTATGTCATTTGAGATACTGTCATTATTATTATTATTGTTGTAACTTCTACTTCTTCCTCGATTACTACACTGCTATACCATTACAATTAACAGAACATCTAAAGGTACCATTATCCCATACAGAAGTAAAAATTGGAGTTTCTACGTTGGTCAACTAATTATTGATGTATGCAGCAGTTTTCCGTTTTCTGTCTCAATCTATTGTTCTCGGGTTCCCAGGGGCATGACATAGGGCGAAGTAATGCTATATTTTTAGATGAATCAAATGAACAGAAAGATAGCGAAAGTCAGTTGTATGTATAAAAGCTTCTATTATTACGTTAGGCTTAAAGTGGGCTGACACGTAGCACGCCGGACAGAATACGTAGCAGCATTTCGTCCGTTTTTACACTCTAATTTCAGATTCTACAGAGAATTGGCGTTGGTGCAGTCAACTAGACAACTTCCCCAAAACTTCGAGCTTTGGACCTAAAGTTGAAACGAATATTATTTTAGCTTTATTGCTAATCTGTGCCGCATATATATTGTATTATGTATTTGGATTGTAAACTGTATCAAGCTTTATACCATACATACTTTATACGATAATAATGATATCATATTTCATTGTAATGTATTTGATCAATTTGGGTGTTTAGAACAAATGGTTAGTAAGAAAGTAATCATAAGAAAGTACTGTACCATTGTTTTTGCTTCATCTTCTTTATTTCCAAACGAAATACCATAGGCAGCACCATTGAAAGTGTCCTTCTCCACTTTCATAGCACCTATACCAAGATTAGAATATACAGCTGTGAGCTGCTGCTCTTCCAGTGGAATCTTTTCTGCGATTACTTGTATAATGTCCAGCATTCTGTGAGAAAATCAAGAAAATAAATCTCAATTATTCTTTTATTCTTCCTTTTATTCTTTTATTTGTTTCAGTAATTTGACTGCGGCCATGCTGGAGCACCAACTTCAGTCGAACAAATTGGCCCAAGGACTTATTCTTTGCAAACTTAGCAATTATTGTATCGTTCTCTTTTGCCGAACCGCTAAGTTACGGGGCTGTAAACACACGAACATCGGTTGTCAAGTGATGATATGGTGACAAACATACACACATACACACACATATGTATGTATATATATATATATATATATATATATGTGTGTGTGTGTGTGTGTGTGTGTGTGTGTGTGTGTGTGTGTGTGTGTGTGTGTGTGTGTGTGTGTGTGTGTGTGTGTGTGGTATGTGTGTGTATGTGTGTGTGTGTGTGTGTGTGTGTGTGTGTGTGTGTGTGTGTGTGTACGACGGGCTTCTTACGGTTTCCATCTACCGAAACCACTCACAAGGCATTGCCCGGCCCGAGGCTATAGCAGAAGACACTTCCCCAAGATGCCACTCCAACGGACAGTGTATTTCACATACGTAATTTGATATGGGTGTAATAACATTAATTATGTGGATGATCGAATCTTTTTTTGCTACTGTTGCTTCTTCTTTTTCTTCTCCCCTTCTACTACTACTACTACTACTACTACTACTACTACTACTACTACTACTACTACTACTGCTGCTACTGCTGCTGCTGCTGCTGCTGCTGCTGCTGCTTCTGCTGCTTCTGCTGCGAATAGCACCATCACCAACACCACTATTACTATTACTACTTCTATTACTACGACTGCTGCAGGTGCAGCTAACATTACTACTACTACTAATAATAATAATAATAATACTAGTTACAAATGTGATATGAATTTTACCTTTTCCCAGTTCTCTCTGATTTTCCATCTTCAACCAAAACCTCTTCCGGTGTGTTTATCATATCGTTGATACTAACAAGTATATTGTTCACTGTTATATTGGCGGACACATTCGATATCAATGGCACCATTTTCTCATGAATGTCTACAGCCAAGTCAATATCTTCTGCTTTCAAATACTCTGATTTCTTGGAAATATCGCGGAGTATTGTTGAAACCTCCTCAATATTTTCTGCAAAAAGAAAATTTTGCATGAATTGTAAGGGAATTTACAGTTGCTTTCAGATGAAATATTAGATGCAAATTTAACGTCACACAATTATTAATGAATCAATAGAAGTAAATTAACCACTCCAGATCCATACAGCACAGAGATTGCTAAATGTGTTCAGTTCATTAGTGGTATACTCATTGCTGTACATCCTTAGGGTCTCCAACTTTGTGGAATTAAATGAAACAGTGGAAGGTGGAGTTACACAACAATATGGGATCTTTTGTTGTTGAATAAGACATACTCATGGCGGAAAGTGTTTATAAATAATGTTGAAGACAGCCAATGAGCTGTGATACAGCATCCATCATAAACAGCTGTCAATTTGAACATTACTGTTTAATTACAGACTGAACCTAGACGAAAAACAGGCTACAGATATGACACTTCATATTCGTCAGTTTTCTTCATGACCTCAGAGAAATTGAGGTCATCATACTACTGACTGATTATGAATATCTCTTTAATTTTATAGTGTTACAGCAACGGCCGAGAGTGATAACTTGCTCGCTTTCATCTATATGGATTACGTCACTGATATATTCATGTATTTTATAACTTAGAGTTGTGTACTAGTAATATTTCTATCGCTTTCTGCTTCTTTATCTATTGAGCCATTCTATACAGAACTGATGAAATAAGTCGTTTTAACGATATAAAATTAAACTTAAATCTCCTAAGTGATAACTTCTCTTAGTACGTTTTCATAAGTGATTCTTGTGAAACGACGTTGGAAGAGATGAATAGAAGGGATTTCACGACTTAAATCTTGACATGTAATTTTAAACATGACTATACATAAATAATTATGCATATACATATATATATATATATATATATATATATATATATATATATATATATATATATATATATATATATATATATATATATATATATATTGCACATGGATAGACATATGCATCTAAGTATGCATATATATATATATATATATATATATATATATATATATATAGTTGTCGTAATGGAGGACACACGTATATCTCACCTACTCTTATTACTACTATATTACTACTAATACTACAGTAAGAGTATTTCGAAACGCTCACCTTTATCAATGCCTGCACTTGTGATGTTCTTTAGTTGTTGAGTGATCCCTTCTGTATTGTAACACTGAGACATGTCTGGTTCTTGCCAGACACCAGTGAATAGTGAACATTTGGAGGATTTCACATATTGACTTGTTGGCATTTCGGAATGTACCGCCTCACCAGAAGAACTGAAAAATATAAAATATTTCCAGACGTGTTTATGCACTTTTAATCCATCAATATCAGTAGAATGTGTGATACACTTTGACCACATCGAGATTTGAACTTATAACATAGTGGAAGAAGGATAAATACAGTGAATTCTGCGTTTCCCCGTGTCACATGTTTCAACCTAACTGAACTATATGTACAAATTATGCCATTTAAATCCCGAACAACGCTGGGTATGTCTACTAGTATGAGATATATCAAGTTGTTTTCTTTGACCATTTCCGAAGTCAGGATGAATTGTGACATCAACAGTTTGATCCGGAGACAAAGAAACAACCCATGGATTGGAAACATCCCTCTTCACCTGCTCCAAAGAAGGCCAAGATTGTTTCATCTTCCGGAAAGTTTTAGGGGATGCAAAAGACATTGTGTCATTGATTATATTCATAATGCTTACATTATCAGTGGAGTGTATTATGCCATATTACTGAGGCAGTCGCACAAAAGGCTATCATGTTAAAAAGCCCAGAAAACTTGACGAAACGGGTCTTGTTTCATGAGGACAATGCTCCAGCACACAAAGCCTTTGTTTCTTAGCCCCTTTTTAACTATCGTCTGCTTCCCTAACATGAAAAAATACTTGGTTGAGAAACGGTATCGCTGTGATGATGACGTCACATCTGCTGTTGAATTGTTTTCACCACCAACAGGAAAGCTTCTTCAACAATAGGATTCAAAAATGGCGACAAGAAGTGTGAAGACTGCAAGGGGGACTATGTTAATAAAATGCCCACAAACACAGACACACATTTGATCACATTCCATGAGAGAATCTTGGTCACCATATGAAATATTCAGCCGATTCTCGTGTGAAACTCATTTTCTGAAAGTAACAGTTTAGATGCATAACATGTGGAATTGTGTAATAGAAACGAAAGAAGAGTCACCGTGATGAGTCACCTCCCTGCTCTGCTTTCTCCGATTACCAATATACAGTAACAAAACGTACGCTCTACAGTAAATCAAAAAATCGTATAAAATAATATTACTCCGAAATCAATAGAATTGTTGATAAATAATGTTGGCTGAGTTTAGATATGCGTTTTCTTCCATACATATATTTTGTAACATTCTGGCACTTACAGGAATCGTAACAACAAATATTTTAAACCTTCGTCTAACATCAGCAAAAACGGAAATCTCAGTGGTGAGACTAAGACAAAATTATATCGCATCCTGTACAAAATGTAAAATAGCAGAATTGAATGATTTCAATAGACGCACATTAATTTTATTATCTTAATCTCTCTGGGTGTTTTATTTACTATGTCATGAAACATTCTCTCACAATAAGATGGTACTGAAAACTTGAAAATTTGAGATGAAATAAAACAATGCAAACGAACCAGTATCTTGTTGCTACATTTGCATGACATAGGACCGTCGCATTAGTTCCTATTTTTGTCATTGGCCAATAGAAAGTGCCATTGCTAGTTGTAATGTTTTTACCACAAAGCACTGAAAAACAAACAAAAACATGTATCTATATATATAAAAATGAGAATGTGTGTCTGTCTGTCTGTCTGTGTGAATCCCTAAAACTCGAGAACTACGCAACCAATTTCATTCAAATTTTACAGATGCCTTACTTAGGGTTCCCGTTGTGTTTTAGTCAAAAAAAGAGCCCACGGCAACAAAATATCTCCTCCACTATTTAAGTATTACGTGTCAAAAGTGAAACAAAAACACTCATGTCAAATACTTTCACTTTAAAAATGAAACTATTCTACTAACTGAAACAATCACATTTTGATACTGTCATGACAGATACTTTCAGAGAGAGAGAGAAAGAGAGAGAGAGAGAGAGAGAGAGAGAGAGAGAGAGAGAGAGAGAGAGAGAGAGAGAGAGAGAGAGAGAGAGAGAGAGATGTATATGTATACATATAGATGTATATGTACACGTTATTCCACTAACTGAAACAATCACATTTCGATACTGTAATTACAGATACTTTCAGAGAGAGAGAAAGAGAGAAAGAGAGAGAAAGAGATGTATATGTATACATATACATGTATATGTACACGTATATGCATAGATATATATAGATATAGATCTATATGCATACATGTATATGTATACATATGTGTAGATGTATATATATATAGATGTACATGTAATATGTACACATATATACATATATATACATGTATACAGATATCTATACATATATACACCCATCACACACAAACACATGCACACAAACACACACATTAGTCATTTGTTTTCTTATCCAAAACTACGTCAAAAGTACTGAACGGATCTTTATGAAATTTGGAAATTATATTCTATGTATAACGGCCATAACTCCCATGAAAATTCATATATTTTTGATGTTGATGAAATTTTAACCCGAACATAACAGATGAGCATTATTTGTAATTCAACGGTACAACGGTGTAAGACTACCCTTTCAGAATTGTGATTTCTGCAATGTGGTGCATAAATTGTCAAGTAAATGAGACGCATCTTTGCCTCCACTGATTCACTTGCAAAGTGTTGAGTAAAATTATTTCGTTGCAGACCTCCTTTGGGTCTTTTTATTATCACTGCGACACACATAGTCCCCAGTTGGTAACATTGATTTCAAGGCCCTCCTAGATGAGAGACTGGCATTCCAGTTAATGTCGATGTTCCATGCATTGTCTCTCTACTACCTCTGTCAAATGAATCACCAAAATTGGCCTTTCATTATTTATAATCTGTACCTGTTTGTTTGGTTACGAAATAAGATACACAAAAACGTGTTTCTGAATTAGGTGTATTTACTTTATATACATATGAGTTGAAAACTTTCTTCTAGCATTCCACTTAATATCTATGTTCCATGCTGGCATGGATTGGAGAGTTATTAATGTAGAAATATGGTATCGTAGCTACTAACAGCTGAGGGTTGCGTAGTCTAGACGGCGTTTTTAGATTTCATTATTCTCTTTAACCCGGGCAAAGCCGGGTATTTCTGCTAGTATAAAATAATTATTACAAAATTCATAGCTGCGTTTTATATACTGGAAAATGCATGTATATACTGGTTAAATATGTATGAAACCAATCAGCTATACAACCAAATGAAATGTCAATTCTATTCAAATCTTACGACCATTCAGAACAGTTCACCAAAGCACATGCCATAAGAAAATCAACTACTAAAAATATTCAAACCACGACAGACGGAAGAGATGGCTTTGAAGTCGACGATTTTAAACTAACGGAGAGAACACTCGCATACCACCCGAGGAAACACAACTAGATCTCATTATGCAAAGAAACAGTTTCATAATCATATACATGTATTCTTGGAGGGCTACATTGCATTTATCATTGTTGATAAAATGACACAAAACACTACTTACTTTCATCAAATAACTCCATGTTCCGTTTTTGAAATCCCAAGTCACGCAAAGACTGTGATGTTTTAAAACTTTCGAAAACTTGTTTAAAAATTTGGTCTTTGGTAATTATACGTGGTACTGTGCAAGTTATAGAAAATACTTCTCTATTCTTCTCGTAGCTGAAATAGGATTTTAAAAAGAAATTTTTTAATATAATTAGTTTCAACAACCTTCACCAGATTCTTTACTTACATGGGAATCCAACTAGTTTTAATGGAAATGATCTTGTCCTAATAAAAAAATCTAAATACCATCATTATATAACACCGATTGACAAAACAAACCTTCATCTACCAATAATGGATATCAATGTATAAAGACTTAATTCCTTTGCCTTAGTATGACTGCTATCCATTCATCCAACCATCCATCCATCCTCCGTCCATCCATTCGTCCATCCATCCGTCAATCTGTCAATCCATCCACACAAACACACATCCGCACTCAAACTCATAGTGACAGAAAGTGGGGAATGAAGAATACTTCAGTCAGTATTCCATGCAAACGATCCTGGCTAACAAAAATTCAAGCGAGGATTATGAGAATCCTTATAGACTAAATTCATAAGCTGCTTCGTATAAATTGTAGATCAGAGGCAATTCATTGAATTAGACGCCGAATATAATAGCAATCGTCTCTCTGCTATATACATATACGTAATAGATGCATATATATTTGTGTGAGTGTGTGTGTGTGCGTAATTGTATGTGTGAGAGAGTACGTGCGTAATTGTGTGTGTGTATGTGTGTGCGCGTGTGTCTATGCTTGCATGCATATGTCCTATATATTACTGGCCTATAGAGATTAACAGCTAGTGAGCCATTCTAAATGCACACAATTTCTGAAGCATAGATGAATGTCAATGAAGATGTATTTCGCCAGTTTGAGACTTGTTCCTGATGACAAACTATTTTGCGGGGAAATACAAACATATTATGTTTTGAAGATATGAATAACAAGCGGGAATCGAACTTGTTTTCAGATTCCAGGAGACACTATTGCAAATTGCACAACAGAGCATCAATCACACAATCTAATCGAATGAGGTAGTTTGATCCATTTTCTTCTAGTTTTTAGATAGTTTATAGTGTGAAAATGCCAAATTGTGATTTAGATACCTCCCTCTCTCGCTTCCTCTCTCTTACTCTCTCTCCCCTCGCACACGCATACACACATATATCTACGCTCTATTTCCTCTATCCATCTCTGTATATATATGATAAACTTGCCTAACATGCTCGGTTTTACCATGACGGGACGTGCTCATTTTGGACTCTACTTTTTATAACCTAATCTATTTCGAAAAGCAGAGTCCAACACAAGTAATGTAGTCAATTTAGTCACGTGCGTGTGTATGTGTGTGTATGAGTGCATGTGGGCGTGTGTGTGAACGCGTGCGTGCGTGCGTATTTGTGTGTATGTGTGTGTATTATAAGTTCAAATAATGTTATATATCTGAATTCTATTTACCCTCTTTAGTCTTTCAACTTTCAAGGTGGTCTCCTTCATGATCAAGATACAAGATATGTTCGTCGTACACTGTGTAAAGCACACTCTGTAAAGCCGTAGAAGACATGCCAAAAGAGACATCGGAATATGAAGCAAAACTCCGAGCTGTCGATTTTCTCAAACCGTCCAGCACATGCCAGAGTAGAGAACAGGCATAAATTGATAATTATGTTGATGTGTGTGATTATGATGACGATGATGATGACGATAATGATGATGATGACAACGACGACATATGCATCAACGTATATGTTCACATATGTACAAGGGGTGTTCATTAACGATTTTTCCATACCCACTTCTCAAGAAATGAGATAAACGAAACTTGGCACAAATGTTAGTCCTTCTCTACATCGCCACTACCAATGGTATCACACTTCTTCAATCGCTGTGAAGATCTTGTCTCTAGAAGTAGGTATGTTGCGTCTGGAGCCAAGACTTTAAACTCGGAAATGAGTTCATCCCAAAAGTTCTTCCCCTTCATAAAAAAGACTTCGTGTTTGGTAAGAAGCGAAAATCAGATGGTGCCAAGTCCGTAGAGTAAGGGGGATAAAGAAGGATTTCAATATTTAATACGTATAACAAAAATAAACATCGGACTAATTTGACTTCAAAATATACAGAATTT
>NC_142957.1:1156519-1174019 GCF_046866305.1 Octopus bimaculoides
ACCCTGAAATGAAAACAATCACACAAAATTCGAAGTGAAAAGTAACCTAGGTCTAGAGGAATCACTGGATCATGGAAACATTATTAATATTCTTTCTGGAACGTTGGATCTTGAAGTAGATAAGCTATAAACAATAGCATATAAATATTGTTTTTAAAAAGCCCTTTGGCTAGAAAGTGTCGATACCAAATCTCCTGTGAACATGACTGACGTTCTAACATTAGACCAAAGCGATCTTTTGAATGTCCCCATTTCTTTTAGAAATTTTATTTTTACCACCGAAAATTGTATGTTGCTGACGTCATAAGAATGTATAAACTCCAAGAAAACATGCAATAATTATTTCTTGGCACGAAACAAGCCAATAATAACAATAACAACAGCAATATTAATAACAATAATGATAATAATAATAATAATAATAGTAAAGATCGGGACATCCATAAGAAAGGTTCCATAGGTCAGGAGAAATTGAACCGTCCTATACCTGTTATGACATACACAACCAATAGCCTGAGGACACTCACTTCACAGTAGGCAGCTCTTACTTTCAGACAGACTTTGTGCAACATCCAGAAGCTGCCTGTACTTTGAAATTTAAGGATTTCCAGGATAATTCTGTTACACAATCGTTCAAATAGAAAATACTATGAGATATGAATATCTCAAGGTCACCAAAATTGGGAATGAGTGTGAGCAGTTCAGAGATCTTGATCCTGCTGGCTGCTACCACTAATAATCTTGTTGAGCTCGTTGAACAGCGGAACTTGCTTCCAGCTTGACTCAGGACAAGTACTTCATACATACCACTCTAAGCACAGCCACGTTTGCTGGAGAAGGAGAAAGGAAGAGGCCACACTTAAGTTCGTGAGCTCAATTCCTGGAACGAGTGGAACCTTGTGTTCTTGAACAAGGCACTTAATTTTACGTTGCTCCAGTCTACTCAGCTGAAACTGTGTAACCAGCCTATTGCCGGTCATCTTTCTCTCCCCTCAGATGTGTAATCTTCGTTGTTCTGCTAAGTCAAAAATCGAGCGGATGTGTGTATCTGCTTGCGACTCTATAAGGCACTGAAAACAATTAGCAAATGCATGTTACAAATGCAAGATACTTGGCCATACTGGCTTTGGGTGTGGGTTATGAGCATATTATAGCAAATAGGAAGAAAGGAACATTTCAATTTACCTCATCGCCTGTACAGTTTGTCACTTCTGATTCATTGCACATCAACCCTGAACATGTTTGACACTGCACATTCCGTTGAAATAACGAGTAATCTATACAATACAATAAAATATCCATATTTAGGAACCAAATATGTAATGTATAAGAATAAGAAAAAATAATTACTTTGTGTTTTAAAGCAAATGTAAAAGGGATAATGTTGGAATCAATACATGTGACATATTCAAATTTAGTTATCAATGGAGACTAAAGAAGCATGTTACGATTTTCACCTGCAATTGTTTCAGTTTTGTCACAAATTAAACTAAGAAAACTACGAAAGCTACTTGATGGCATTTTCTATTTGTATTCTGCTCTCACAAAAAGTGCGAACACTGAAATAAAGAGAAATAATACTAAAGTGGTAATTATGCTTTTGTAGAATGAAAACCTTTATGAAATCTGTGAATGTAATTTAAATTTTGTAATACCTATCAAAATATAATCGTTGATTTAATGAGGAAGCCTCTATGTGGTGACGCAACCTCCTCAAATAGTAGCCAAAGCACACACTTTATTTTCAAAACAGAAACACCACGCGATATCATGTGATCTTCAAAAATATCCTGGAGTTTCCTTTATGGTAATAAACCACAAATCCTGAACATTTTGGAGAGAACGGCAATCCATTACATCAACCGCAGGGCTCAACTGATACTTTTTATTCACCCCCAAGAGGATGAAAAGTAGAGTCGACATGGACGTAAATTGAACTCAGACCCTAACGGATGAAATGTCGCTAGGTGTTTTATCCGGCCTGTCAACGATTGTACTGTCAGTGATAATAATAAAATAACAACACAAACAAGGAAGATTTTACTAACCTTTACATTGCGAGTATTCCATTATTGGTATTAATTTGTTTTGGTTATTGCCTGGATCTGCCTGACACTCGCCCTGGACCTTCACAGTCCTGCTGAATGTTGAGTTCACATAATTTACCAAGGCTGACAGATGACATCCACACATCATATCTGTATTGTTTCTGAGGTCGCTGCAATTATAAACAGAACTTTAAGTGAATGTGCTTTAGAGATATAGAGTATCGTCTCTTGTATTTGACAAGAAACAAGGATAATGTAATTCCAGAAAGAGTATAGAAGTAATGACATCTTTTTATGAGTTAAGTTTGACGACATTTTTTTATGAATTTAATTTGATGACGTCTTTTTTATGAGTTTAGTCTGATGGCATCTTTTTATGTGAATACAAAGACTTTTGGCTTTCCAATAAAGGAAGATTTGTTGTACATACATGGAAAAAATACGGGGAAGGAATAAGAACGCGCCATTCTCAGAGTTTTGTATTCGGTTGTTCTGCAAATATCTGAAAGAATGAAACAAATATTTTATTAGTTAAAATACGCACAAGTTAATAAGTCTGTTTTCTCCTCTTAATATACTGTCCAAACTAAGCGAATAAAAGCTTTTGTTTACTGCAAAGTTGTTTATTTCTCTATGATTTTTCTGTCTGTAGTTTGTACAGGAATAATTAACCTAATTTAGATATCCTCGGGGAAAAGAGTCTTCTGTGATATCCGAGTAACAACATATGGAAGATGATAAGCGATAAGAATAACAAAACATCAAGAAGACTTTGTTGTGTGGGTTTTACATAACATTCACATTTAATGCGATATCAACAAGATTTATCCAACTTACAGAAATCTTAAATTGCGCAGATCATCGAAGGATCCTATTTGAATTTTCTCGATATTATTTTCATTCAAATATCTGTAACATAAAATGTTAGTTGGTAAAATAACGCGGAGAAGAGTTTCATAATAAAATAATATTATCATCGAAATGTCTATGAAGCAAAATGTTTAGTGATTAGAAAATCTATAGAAGTGTCTTATGATAAGATGTAAAGTATAATGGCTAAAAATTTACTCGGTAGAGAAGGAAAGGAGATGAGGATGAAGATGATAATAATATTGAGGTTGAAGAGGAAGAGGATAGTGTTGGAGGTGGTAGCATGGATGAATGTGAGGAAGATGCTGAGGACAGGAGTATGGTAGTAGTGTTAATGAAGATAATGTTGCTGCTGATGATGATGATTTTGATGACGACTGTTGACGATGATAATATGTTGATGATGATAAAGGTAAAGGTGTTAAAGCTTGCACAGGAGACTATGAAGATGGTAATGTCGAGGATGGTGAAGATGAATACGATGAGAGTATCGATAGAAATTAAATTAAAAAAGAGAGCAAGAAAAACATGATGGGGATGAAATTTGAGTCGACGGAAGGAAAAATGTTTAATGTTTGGTAACAGATAGTGAAGGAAAAGGGGGAGAATAAAAAGAAGACGGAAACGAGGCAGAAAGGCAGAACAGTGTGAAGTAGAAGGAGGACGAAGATAAGAGGAAAGAGAAAAAAATGAGAACACAAAGAGAGAACAACAATAACGAGCAAGTGATATAAGAGATAATGGAAAACGGCAATGCGGAAACAAGCGGACGATGTGGGGTGAAATCTGAAAGAAACTCCAAAAGAAGGGTAAGTGGAAAATGACGAATAAAATGAGGATAAGGAAACAGAAGGAAAAAAAAATAGGTAGCAGAATTACAATAAGTCAAAGATAAAAGAAATAAGAGAAAGGATGAAAATAAATAAGCGTAGAAGGAAAGGTTGTAGTAGTAATAGAAGAAGAAGAAAAGAACAAGGAGCAGAGGAAGTGAAAGCGGAAGTGAAAGAGGAAGAGGAAGAAAAACAACAATTAAAGAAGAAATAGAAGATGAAGTAAAGGACGAAGACGAAGAAGACAGAAAAGAAATTGATGAAGAAGAAAAGAAGGAAGAACAAGAAAAAGAAAAAAGAAGAAGAAGAAGAAGAAGAAGAAGAAGAAGATGAAGAAGAAGAAAAAGAAGAAGAAGAAGAAGAAGAAGAAGAAGAAGAAGAAGAAGAAGAAGAAGAAGAAGAAGAAGAAGATAAGGAAACAGAAGGAAAAAAATAGGTAGCAGAATTACAATAGGTCAAAGATAAAAGAAATAAGGGAAAGAATGAAAATAAATAAGCGTAGAAGGAAAAGTAGTAGTAGTAATAGAAGAAGAAGAAAAGTACAAGGAGCAGAGGAAGTGAAAGAGGAAGTGAAAGAGGAAGTGAAAGAGGAAGAGGAAGTGGAAGAGGAAGAAGAAAAATAATTAAAGGAGAAATAGATGAAGTAAAGGACGAAGACGAAGAAGAAGGAAAAGAAGAAGAAGAAGAAGAAGAAGAAGAAGAAGAAGAAGAAGAAGAAGAAGAAGAAGAAGAAGAAGAAGAAGAAGAAGAAGAAGATAAGGAAACAGAAGGAAAAAAATAGGTAGCAGAATTACAATAGGTCAAAGATAAAAGAAATAAGGGAAAGAATGAAAATAAATAAGCGTAGAAGGAAAGGTAGTAGTAGTAATAGAAGAAGAAGAAAAGAACAAGGAGCAGAGGAAGTGAAAGAGGAAGTGAAAGAGGAAGAGGAAGTGGAAGAGGAAGAAGAAAAACAATTAAAGAAGAAATGGAAGATGAAGTAAAGGACGAAGACGAAGACAAAGGAAAAGAAATTGAAGAAGAAGAAGAAGAAGAAGAAGAAGAAGAAGAAGAAGAAGAAGAAGAAGAAGAAGAAGAAGAAGAAGAAGAAGAAGAAGAAGAAGAAGAAGATTTATCTGTAGGGAAATATATGGCATGGTAGAAGGCTGTAAGAACTTCTTTATTATCTTCCCTAGACCATTTTTCATTCTTTTTCTTTTGGTTATTTGATGACGAGCATGGATGGCCATCTGTTGGAATATTCCGGTTGTGGGGTACTTCCAGCTCCTGTGTGTCGGGAAGATTTGAACCAGTAGCAGATTTCTCGTCTCGGATCTGGTTCATTATCCGAGTAAGTGGTCCTTTATAATCCGGTCTATGACCATTTCGGTTTGTATTTTGTTTTATTAACAGTGAGGCATAACAAGCTTCGACGTTGACGCTAGGGGACGGATCTGTCTGTTTAGGGTACATTTTTTGAGACAACACCGTCTCCGAGCTCTCGTGACGTAGCTTCTTAAGGCTAGCAGATCTATTTCGAGTAAGTGGCCCTTTGTGATTCGGTCAACGACCAATCTGGTTTGTGATCTGCTTTGTTATCATTGAGGCATGACGAGCTTTGGCGTTGACATTAGGGGACGGATTTGTCTGTTTAGGGTCAGTTTTTTGAGACAACACCGTCACCGAGTTCTCAGCATGTAAACATTGCTCGTAGCGTAGTTTTTTAAGGCTAGCAGATCGGTATTCATCTGTATTTTTTGTTGATAGATTTATCTCCGGGCATAGTGTATGTTTTTTTTGTGTGTGTGTGTGTGTGTGGCGTTTTAAACTTATGAATGGTTCACTGTCTGTGTTTGTTCACAAAATGAAAATAAATAAAGAAGAAAAAAAAAGTTTTGGTTTTGCTTCGTTTGTGATATGTGTTTTCGTATGCGTGAGTGTGTCCTGTGATTTTCACTTAGTTGTGTAAACATTAAGATGCATGTGTAGTTCTATGGGTATCAAAACGTATATATCATTGTGTACCCGTTCGAGTGTATGCGTAATTATTCAATATATGTACTTACTATTTTGTTCCATTTCTTTTTTATATAGTTTGTAAACTTTCCGGTGTTGGTTTTGCGTGTGTGATCGCACGTGTTTCATTGAGACATCGAGCATAGGAGGACCTGTGCTTTGTATGGCAGTGAAATTTCATTTTTTAAGAATAACATTTTTTTTTTTTTAAATTATCTTCGTTAAAAGACCGCTTCCTTCAAATCTTCCACCGGTTCTTTTGCCTAATTCCATCGATGTTATTGGATTAGATTTGTTTTTGCATAGGGATCCCGGTGTAGCACATCCA
Source organism: Octopus bimaculoides (assembly GCF_046866305.1). Classification (NCBI taxonomy): domain Eukaryota; kingdom Metazoa; phylum Mollusca; class Cephalopoda; order Octopoda; family Octopodidae; genus Octopus; species Octopus bimaculoides. Next base: position 1,162,591 of record NC_142957.1, read on the forward strand.
TGTTGTTATTCAGCCCGGTGAATCTTCTTTATTATTATTATTATTATTATTATTATTATTATTATTATTATTATTATTATTATTATTATTATTATTATTATTATTATTTTATGTTTGACTTTTGCTTTGCATTTGTACAAGTTGGATCCAAGTCTCACCCAGAGACCTCAAGAGACAACTAGTTAGAAGTTCATGTAGATGTTATGCCTAGGGTACCATATATTTGGACTTGTACATAGTGTTGTTCTAGAGAATGTTTAAGAAACCATAAGAAAATTATGCGTTTGTTTTAAAATTTGATATCACACAGATAGTATTTTACGTAGGATATGGTCAGTTCCCATGAGCACTATCTTTTGAACTTCAGCCATTTTGGTGTTTCCTGGTATCTGAGCTAGATAGTAATCAGCCCGTTTCGCTGTCATTCCCAGGGCACCTATGACAATAGGTATTGTTTTAGTCTTCAGGTTCCACGTTCAGGTTTTGTTGCCATTATTATTATTATTATTATCATTGTTCAGTAGTTTTATTTTTATAACGTGCTTTCACTTCACTACCGAGCGCAGCTCTGTGCGCCTTGGGTATGTGCTGTGGTTTGCTGTGGTGCTCTTGTGTTTACTGTATTGAAATTGTTTTGCGTAGAATGTGTGCAGTACCCAGTAGTGCAATTTTCTGTATGTTATATATATTTGTAAGTCCTGGTGTTTTTGTTATGTATTTGTCTGAATATTTTTTTATAATACCTAAGGCACCTACTATGATAGGAATTGTTTCTGTTTTTAGATTCCACAGTCGAGTTATCTCTATTTCCAGGTCTTTGTATTTTGAAAGTTTTTCCATTTCTTTTAGAGAAACGTTGTCATCTGCTGGTATTGATACATCAATTAGAAAGCATTTTTTTTTCTTCATGATCTTTGACAACTATATCTGGTCTATTTGCCTTAATTTCTCTATCTGTGTGTATTGGCATATCGCAAAGTATGGTTGCTTTCTCGTTTTCTGTGACCTTTTCTGGCGTGTGTTTATACCATCTTTTTTCTGTTGTTATTCCATAGTGTTGGCATAGCTTCCAGTGTATATAGGTCCCAGCTCTGTCGTGTCTGTGAATATATTCCTTCTTAGCCAGGACTGGGCAGCCAGAGATAATATGATTTATTGTTTCTTGACCATCTCCACATATTCTACAGTTACTTGTTATATTTCTTTTCATTATGTGTTTTTGGTAATTTCTGGTGGGGAGGCTCTGGTCTTGTGCAGCAATTAAAAATCCTTCAGTCTCTGCTTTGAGTCCTGAGCTTCTCAGCCATTGCTGGGATTTTTCTCTGTCTATTTCTTTCGCATTTAGTTTAGCCCAGTATTTACCATGTAGGGGCTTTTCTTGCCATCGTTTTATCATGGTCCGTTGCTGTTCTAGTTTTAGTTTGGATTTCATTTGTTTTATAGCTTTTGTTGTTTCTTCTTCTTCTTCTTCTTCTCCTTCGTATTTGTTAGGTAGATTGATTTCTTGTTTGTATTTGTCAGTTTCCTTAAATACTGAAAACAGTTTTTTGTTTTGCTCGTGTTTTGTGGCGATTTGTATTAGTTTCCCTTGCTTCTGGAGTAGGTATTTTTGCAGTCCTATGGTGGTTATTTTATAATAGTTTTCTAGCTGTATAATACCTCTGCCACCTTCTGTGCGTTGTATATATAGCCTTTCTATGTCAGATTTTGGGTGGTGCATCCTATATCCTGTCATTATTTTTCTTGTTTTCCTGTCTATTTTACATAGTTCGTTTAGTGTCCAGTTAAGGATGTTGTAGCTGTAGCTTATAACTGGGACAGCTAAAGTGTTGATACCCATTATCTTGTTTTTAGCATTGAGCTCTGTTTTTAGTATTGATCTAACTCGTCTATAGTACTCTTTCTTTATTTTTTCTTTCATTTGTGTATGCTGTAGCCTATCTAGTTCATTGACTCCTAAATACTTATATGGTTGGCTTTCGTCTAGTTCTCTTATTTCATTGGCTTTATCTAGTGTTATATTGCTACTTTTAATTAATTTTCCTCTTTTCAGGGTTGCTTTGGCATATTTTTCTAATCCGAATTTCATATCTATTTCCTTGGTAAAGCCGTGCACTGTCTGTAGTAGTGTTTCTAGCTCTTTGTCGTTTTTAGCATATAATTTTAGGTCATCCATATATAGAAGGTGGCGGACTGTTTTTCCGTAGCATTTGTAACCGCATCCAGTTCTATTTAGCAATTGTATTTATTATTATTATTATTATTATTATTATTATTATTATTATTATTATTATTATTATTAGTAGTAGTAGTAGTAGTAGTAGTAGTAGTAGTAGTAGTAGTAGTAGTAGTAGTAGTAGTAGTTCTTGCGGCTGTTGTAGTTGTCGCATTCTTTGCTTTTGTCGTAGTAGAGAAAAAGGAGGATCATATGGTGGGAGAAGGAGGAGGAAAAAAGAATGAACAGAAAAGACAAAATTTCGGTAGACGCATCTTAGGTCTTTAGGAGTAAATGATGGTGCAACAGAAAAGCGTAAAATATATTACTCAGATTTGGAAAGTGCAGCAAACTTTAAACATGAATAATGTAATGCACAATATATAATTATAACGCGGAGCCATGAATGGTAATCAGCTTTGATCGGAAAGTAAACATAATAAATGATATACAGACCAAGTCGATACACTCGTGTACATTCACTCATACTGAAAGAAACAGATTGACACACGCACATACACAAAATCATATGCCTAAATTATCAAAACTCATACATAAACCCAGACACTGATACTCATACACACACATACATCAGATGTTCACAAAGAATGCGATATTCGTGTGGAAGGCGATTGATTGTATATAACGCGTCAAGGAGATTGAGAGCAAAAAGAAAGCAGGGAAAGACATTAGATATTTAGAATTATGTTGTCAAAAGAAGAGAATCAAAAACTAATGCAACTTACAGAGTCTTTAATCTGGGAAGATTTTGAAAAGATCCAACTTCTAATTCAGTGATATCATTATCAAACAAATTTCTGTAACAAATAAGTGAACCGTGAAAAAATGTATACAGGTTCGTAATGAAATATAAAATATAATGCCTAAAAATTTAAGAAAGTAGTTGATGATGATGATGGCGTAGATGATAATGATGATGATGGTGGTGGTTGTGGTGTTTGTGGTGTTGATGAGGAAAGATATGGCAATGATGATTTTGATGAAGGTGATGATGAAGAATTTACGTAGCTGGAAATATTTTCAGAGAAATAAAGAAAGTGAATGATTAAGAGTTGGAAGGTTAGAGATATTTATATATGATTAAAGTTAATCATAAAAGTACAATTACAAGATTGATGTTTGGCATTCAACGTCGATCCAGAGCTAAAGGCAGTAAACGTTATATAGGCATGAATACAATTTGATACACTAGTATTGAACCACCCATACACAAAACATTAACTAACGTATACACATACATAAAATGTGCTGCTTGAACAATCGCATGTGCATATGTACTAACACACACTCATAATGTCTCACAAACACACACACTCACATTGACAGACATTCAAAGTCAATCACATACAGCTCTGGAGATGTTATGAGAATGCAGAGAGAGAAAGAGGTAGACCGTTATAGAATGGGATGGCAATCAGAAATTATGAATATGATGGCAATGAAAAACTATCAAGAATGATCCAAATTACAATTCTGTTAATGCAGAAAAGTTCTGGAAAATTCCTCCTCTAATTTTCTTGATAGCATTGTTATACAAAGTCCTGCAAAACGAAAAGTTAATTTTAGAAGTATATGTATTGTGTCATCCCATAAATAATGCGGCTTTTTACACTTCTTTCATAATTAAGGTAAACAAAGTTCTTTTTTAATCTAAAATATAGTCTCCTTCATTCTCTACAATGTTCTTCCATCTATTTGGTAGACTCGTAAGGCTCCTCTCCCAAATTCCACTTATCTATAACGAAGAACACTCCTCCACTACTGTTCAGAAATTATCTACCAAATTCATATTCTTTCCATCCAAATGAGTTAGAAGACTGCAGAAGAATTGATAATCAGATGTGGATATGTCCCGCAAATTTGGTGAGTGGGACTTCGTTTCCCATTCAGACTGGTCTAGCCTTTGGGATGTCACCCTGGCCGTATGTGGCCAAGTATAATTATACTGATAGAAGAACGCCTTTCGACTTGATAACAAAGATGGTCATTTTTCTTTTAGAGCTGACTGTAGCCGCTCAAGCAAATGCAAAAGAAATCGAGTTGAAGTACAAGAATTATTAAAGCGAATGAAGAAAAAGAAGTAGAAGCTGAAGGTGGAGGAGGAAGAGAAAAGGGGCGAAGAGAAGGAGGAGGAAGACGGCGAAAAGGATGAGAAAAGGAGGCGAAGGAAAGAAGAAAATTACAAGCGGCAGAAGTCGCAAAAGAATAACACAGGAAGCGAAAATTGATGATAAGGCGAAGGATGTGAAAAGAAGGAGAAAAAGAATCGATGGTGATGGATTGATTATAATAATGATGATCATCACCATGATAGACATGACGAACGAGAATAAAATAAGTAGGAACAGATGAGAGAGACAATAGGGAAAAGTGGAGGGGAAATGGAGAAAGTTTAGGAGGACGGGCGAACGGGCGTACGGACCACAATCTTCAAAACCGTCATCTTCATCATCAACAGAGTGCATCACCATCAGCATCAACGGCAATATAATTTTCATCATCCCAGCAAAATTCTAATCACCATCATTATCAGAATAATCAACATTAACAACATCACTGTCATCCTCAGCATCATAACCCCTTCGCCATCAACACTCCCACAATAAATTCTGCCTCACCATCATATTCATCACTGCCCACACACCAACCCAACATTATCAACAATATCGTCATCTACTTATCATCTCTTCCATCATCCAATTCTATGGCCAAAATATTTAATATTCCCTCACGAACACTACTACTACTACTACTACTACTACTACTACTACTACTACAACTATTATCAGTTCTGTTTGTCTTACGTTTTTAAACCTTTCCTATACGCCGGCACTAGCGGCCAATATATTAAATTATTATTAGTAGTAGTAGTAGTAGTAGTAGTAGCAGCAGCAGTTTTTCTTGCTGCGGTTGCATTTGCCGCAGTCATTGTTTTTGTTGTGGTTTGAGAAAAAGAAAGAGGAGAATGTAGTGTTGAAGAGGAGGGGAGAAAGAGAAGGACAGAAAATAATGAAGAGAAAGGAAGAAATTTATGCAGACGCATCTCTCGTGTGGTAGGAGTAAATGATAGAAAGATAGAAGAGTGTAAAACAAGTTACTCTGAGTTGAAAAGTGTAGCAAAATCTAAACAAAAATAATGTCATTCACAATTTATAATTAGAACGGAGAGCCATGAATGGTAATCAGCGTTGCTCGAGGTGTAAATATAATAAATAATATACAAAAGGAGGTACAAATCAAGTCGATACACTCATGTACGTTCACTCATCCTGCATGACACAGACTGACATATGCATAATCATGCACAAAATCATATGCAGTAATTATCAGAAATTCATATATAGAGACTGATATCCACACACCCACTCACACGCACACACACATACACACACACACACCTTCTCAGACATTTACAAAGAATTGAATATTCCTGGGGAAAGCGACTGAGTGTAAAGAGTGCGTCAAGTAGAGTGGATTACAGTAAAGAAAGCATGGAAAGACAAAATGTTTAAAATTATATTGTCAATAAAAGAGAATCAAAAGAATTATGCAACTTGCAGAGGCGTTAAACTGGGAAGAGTTTGAAAAGATCCAACTTCTAATTCATTGATATCATTATTATACAACTCTCTGTAACAAAAAAGTGAGCCGTGAAAAAATGTATACAGAGGAATGTTCGTAATGAAATATAAAATGTAATACCAAAACATTTAGGAACGCAGACGCTGATGATGATGATGGGTTAGATGATGATGATGATGATGATGATGATGATAATAGCATTGGTTGCTCCCATGTATCTCACATCTCAGATTTGGGCCCACAATCACATTCACAAATTATAGATTGCCTCTATAGAAAGATATTACGGATTTAGTAAGATATCGTCAAAGAAATACGATAAACGTCGGTTGATTCAACTTACAGAGTTGTTAAACTGGAAAGATTTCGGTAGGTCCCTGCTTGGATTTTCTTAATTTCATTTCGGTGCAATTTCCTGAGACATAACATTGAGTAAAGAACATTTATTGAACATATTTGTCAAAAGAATGGGATGATGGAAGATACGAAATGTAGATTACCATCATGATGAACCTCATGATGATGTTGTAGATAATGTTGGGTGGGATGTGAGCAGTAATGAGTATGGTGATGTGGCAGAGGAGAGGAAATTACTGTGGGAGTGATGATGCTGATGTTATGATGCTGATGATGGAGTGATGTTTATAATTTTTTCCAGTGTGAAAATGATGAGGATTCACAGGTTTTGTTGTGATGATGGATGTGATATTGGCAAAGATGTTGGCGTTGAAGTTTGTGAGTGTGTGTAAAAGTAGACGAAGAAGACGAGGAAGGAGAAGTAGAAGAAAAATTAGTAGTAGTAGTAGTAGTAGTAGTAGTAGTAGTAGTAGTAGTAGTAGTAGTAGTAGTAGTTGTAGAAGAAGAAGAAATAGAAGAAGAAGAAGAAGAAGAAGAATTGTTTCGGTAAAACATTTACAAATGATATACGTGGTGCTGTATAAAAAGATTGAAAAGAAATGACATGAAACAAGGGATAAATTATAAATACGTGGGGGTGTAGAAGAAATAGATTAAAATAAGAGGAAGAAGAAAGAGGTGATGACAGGTGGGAGACTTTTACGAAAACTACGACGACAAGCAATAAAACATGCGCACACACCCACGCTCTCTTAAGCACACTCACACACTCTCAAAAGCACTCGCATTCACTCGTATATTTCCCACATCATTATTTTAAAAACAGACTGAATCGTTTACAACTTTGTAAACCGGTTGTCACATTCCCTCTGCCCCAACTATCCAGCAAAAGCTTTCTTCTTCTTCTTATTATTATTATTATTGTTCAGCAGTTTTAATTTTATAACGTGCTTTCACTTCACTACCGAGCGCAGCTCTGTGTGCCTTGAGTATGTGCTGTGGTTTGCAGTGATACTCTTATGGTTACTGTATTGAAAGTGTTTTGCGTAGGATGTGTGCAGTGTCCAGTAGTGCAATTTTCTGTGTTATATATATTTGTAAGTCCTGGTGTTTTTGTTATGTATTTGTCTGAATATTTTTTTATTGTACCTAAGGCACCTACTATGATAGCAATTGTTTCTGTTTTTAGATTCCACATTCGAGTCACCTCTATTTCGAGGTCTTTGTATTTTGAAAGTTTTTCCATTTCTTTTAGGGAAACGTTGTCATCTGCTGGTATTGATACATCAATTAGAAAGCATTATTATTATTATTATTATTATTATTATTATTATTATTATTATTATTATTATTATTATTATTATTCAGTCGTCTAATTTTTATCACGTGCTTTCACTGCACTGCTGAGTGCACCTCTGTGAGACTTGGGAATGTGCACTCGTGTACATTCACTCATACTGAAAGACACATACTTATATATACACATACATACATAAAAATTATATACGTGAATTATAAGTAACTCATACATAAGCCCAGACGCTGATATTCACACAGACACCTTCACAGACGCACACCTTATCAGACATTCACAAGGAATCGCAGATTTCGTTCGAAAGCGACTGTGTGTTATTTCTTTACTACCCACAAGGGGCTACACGCAGAGGGGACAAACAAGGACAGACAAACGGATTACGTCGATTATACCGACCCCAGTGCGTAACTGGTACTTATTTAATCGACCCCGAAAGGATGAAAGGCAAAGTCGACCTCGGCGGAATTTGAACTCAGAACGTAGCGGCAGACGAAATACCGCTAAGCATTTCGCCTGGCGTGCTAACGTTTCTGCCAGCTCGCCGCCTTGTATGTGTGTATATGGTGCCTGAAGTAGAGTGGGTTAAAAAAGAAGGCATGGAAAGACATTAAATGTTTAGAATTATATTGTCAATAAAAGAAAATAAAAAAGAAACTAATGCTACTTACAGAGTTGTTAAACTGGGAAGATTTTGAAAAGAGCCAACTTCTAATTCATTGATATCATTATTATACAACTCTCTGTAACAAAAAATGATGGAAATTACAATTCCGTTACACTAGAAACGTTCTGGAAAATTCCTCAATAAATTTTCGTGATAGCATTGTTACACAAATTCCTACAAAATGAAAATTAATTTGAGAGAACATGTATAGCGTCATCCCATAAATAATGCGGTTTTTATACTTCTTTCATCTTTCATAATTAAGATAAACAAAGTTATTATTCAAATACTCTCCTTTAAACTCTCTTCCGTCTACCTGGTAGACTTGTAATGCTCCTCTTCCCAACTTCACTTGTCTGTCACGAATAACACTCCTCCAGTACTGTTCTGAAATTGTCAACAGAATATTTTGATTTCCACTACACAATTCATATTTTTTCCATTCAAATGTTTTGAAGACTGACGAATAACGGGTAATCAGAATGTCGAAATGTCCGCCAAACATCGTGGGAGGATTCGTTTCCCATTCAAGCTGGTCTAGCCTTCGGAATGCTATCCTGATCGACGAACACATTTCGACTTCATAAGAAGGATTGTCGTTTTTTTCTTTCAGACCTGACTTAAGCTGCTCAAGCTGCTCACGTTAGATATACATTGTTATCGCTCGGTTTCGATTTAAATGATTCTTTCATCAGACGTGATAGCAAAGAAAAGCAAACATTCGCTCTCTGCGCGCCATTACACTCAGAACGTTTGTGAGGAACCCATGGACCCAATTATCTGACTTTTCCGAAGGCATGTAGATGTCGATGAAGGATTGAATGACCAAATGCAACCTTCTCTGCTTGTTCGTCAAGAGATGCGATGGGGGTTTTTCTACCAGGTTTGCAGGTCGTCCTCGTCGAGCTCTACAGATCTTCCAGGACGAGGCTCGTCTTCTAGGCGGTAGTCTCCTCTTCGTAATTGCAGCAGCCCCCCACCCCCACCCCATTGACACTGACTTACACTTTTTGGCCGATCCACATACAGTGAATTATTATTCATCGCACTTTCCGTTGCGTTGTTGCCTATATTGAACTCATAAAGCAGAATATGCCAAATATGCTCCTTTCTCACTGCCATTATAGCTTTGAAAAGAGAGAACTGTTATAATCGAAATTCATTCTTTGAAACTTGCACTAAGAATAACATCGTCAATGAAATAATATAAAATAAGATTGATTCAACTTACAGAATTGTTAAATTTGAAAGATTTTGGAAGGTTTCGGCTTTGATTTCTTTGATTTTGTTTCTACCCAAATTCCTGGAACATAAAATTGAGTTAAGAAAATCTATGTTATACATTTGTGAGAGAATATTAAACATTATGACTAAAGAATTAGAAGAGAGACGAAATGAAAAGTAGATTACGATATTGTTGATAATTTTTTGTTGGTGTGTGGGCAGTGATGAATATGAGGGTGAGGCAGAGGAGAAGAAAATATTGTGGGTGTGATGATGACGAAGGTGTTAGGAGGCTGCTGATGGGGCTGATGTTGTTAATGTTGATGATCCTGATAATGATGGGGAACAGAAGTTTTATTGTGATGATGAACGTGACATTGATGTTGATGTTGGTGGTGATGAAGATGACGGTTTTGAAGATTGTGTATCTGCAAGAGAAGAAGATGAAAAAGAAAAAGAAGAAAAAGTACGAGAAGAAGACGAAGGAGAATAAGATGAAGGAGGAGAAGAAGCAGAAGGAGGAAGAAAAGAACACGAAGAAAAATAAGGAGACGAAGAAGAAGACAAGAAGAAGGAAGAGAAGAAGAAGAAAAGAAGAAGGAAGAGAAGAAGAAGACAAGAAGAAGGAAGAGAAGAAGAAGACTGAGGAGAATGGTGATGGTAATGATGACGAGGATGAAGACAGGTCATGATGATGGTGTCGTTGGGGAATGGAGTTTTAGAGGACGGGAAGAAGTATTGGATGAAATAGAAGCATACAAGAGGACAAGCAACAACAACAAGAATGAGTTTATATATTAACGTATGAATCATCTGAGGCTAAAGATGCGATTACAAAGATTATCTAAGGATGTTACTTAGTTTCTATGTAGAAGTAAACACCATGCGTAATGTGCACAGATGTTAATACGCCCGCATACACACGCATACACTAAATGCTTACCCTCAAGTAACACGTTCTTATACATCCAATATCTTAGAAATGGGTCCACACTCACATTCACAGAATTTCATGAACAATAAAACGCAAGTATAGAAAGACGATGTGTACGGGAAGACATTACAGAATTATAAAGATATCGTCAACGAAATAATATGAAATGAGATTCATTTAACTTACAGACTTTTTAAACTGGACAGATTTTGGAAGGTTTCGGCTTTGATTTCTTTGATATCGTTTATACCCAAATTCCTGCAACATAAAATTGAGTTACAAAGAACAATTATGGAATAAATGTGTGAGAGAATATTTAATATTACGTCTAAATAATTGGATGATAGAAGATATGAAAAGTAGATTACACCCATGATGAGCTTCATGACGGCGGATAGGTGTGGAAACAGTGATAAATATGATGATGAGACAGACGAGCAGAAAATATTGTGGGTGTGATGATGACGAAGGTGTTAGGAGGCTGCTGATGGGGCTGATGTTGTTAATGTTGATTATTCTGATAATGATGGGGAACAGAAGTTTTATTGTGATGATGAACATGACATTGATGTTGATGTTGGTGGTGATGTTCTCTGTTGGTGATGAAGATGACGGTTTTGAAGATTGTAGTCTGTTGGCGCCTCACCAAGTCGGAGCGCCTCCTCTTCACATTTTTGTGGAGAGGTACGTTTGGTGAGGTGTCCATCTGCTGCCAGCACACTATGTGATGGGATGGGCACACCGTGGCTAATGATGCGTACACATGCGCTGAGGATGCAATATCTCCAGATATTCTGCCTAAACGGAGAACACCTGTAGTCACCGTTTGTCAAACATGCACTTTCTCAACTCATCTCCGAGGTCAGGAAGAAACCCAATCAGAGTGACTGACATCTGGAATGTTGCCGAGAACTCACTGGTGGGAAAAATCGGTCAGTGGGGTATCAACACTTCAAATTCTGTAGAGATTTACTAGTGGAAAATTACGATGACGTACTCATAGGGGTTCTGGGCGTTATCGAGGTCGAACTGACAAATCTGTTACTGAGGATGTTTGAGCCGGGGCCGATGGATAACTTCCAGAAATCCCTTACTTCGCAGTGCTGCCAGGGAATAC